>NW_027495296.1:0-262410 GCF_021521415.1 Bidens hawaiensis | reverse complement strand
CAACCAAAATCTAACAAAAGAAGTCGAAGTAAATCTGTTCCTTCAAGAAAGGAGGAAGCTTATGATAGCTCTACGTCTGATAATCAATCAAAGAACAAGAAACGAAAGATCCAAAAAGGATGTAACTTTAAGAACTTTAAAGTTTACGATCCTAAAGAATTTCATGGAGACTCGGATGGTATAGCCTCTATGAGATGGCTAGAAGAACAAGAATCAATCGTCATCATAAGCAAATGCACTGGTGAGGAAGCTATCCAGTATTCTTCACAAATGTTCAAGGGAGAAGCTCTTGAATGATGGAACACCCTGATTCACACCAAGGGTCGAGAAACAATGTATAACTTAAGTTGGGAAATATTCAAAGGTCTTATATTAAAGAAATTTTGCCCAACTCATGAAATGGATCGAATTCAAGTTGAGTTATGGAATCACAAGGTTGTTGCACAAAACCTTAGGGAATATAACACTATATTCATAGAATACCGCCGACTGGTTCCACATCTAGTAACTCCGGAATCTAATAATGTAACTCGTTACATATATGGACTACCAAGAGAAATAAGAGACATGGTACGATCCAATATGCCAGAAACAGTTGATTCGGCTATGGAATTGGCCGGATACTTAATCAACAGTATGATAAGGAATCAAGAAGAAGAAAAGAAGAAAGACAAAGAAACTAAGAAACAAAAGATTCCGGAAAGATAGAGAAAGAAGAAAGTACTCCCACGTCAGCATGTAAGACTTGTGGAAGAAAACATACTGGCAAGTGTCGACTAGAAAATACAAACAATTGTGCATACTGCAAGAGAGCAGGACACACAATAGAAGAATGTCGTAAGAAGCTAGGAGTATGTTTTACATGTGGAGAGAAACGGGCCACTTTAAGACTGAATGCCCGAAAAGAAAAGCTAGTCAAGATTAATGACAAGATCACATCAAGGAAATGTCAAGATAGATTAGCTAACTTTTGTATATTAATATAACTCGCTCTCAAACGAGAAGTTTTGTAATCAAAGAAGGGTAATTAAGTCCCTAAGTTATAAATAAAATATTAGCATATAGATCGTGTTAATACACAAGAATGCTTATAAGTAATTACCTCTAAAGGACAAACAAGAGGTTCAAATGTTGAAAAGTTCATCCGAAACTTTGAACAAATAAAACGTGAGAAAATTTATCATCTAGGAGGATGATATACCAGACGTTAGAAAATATATTATATGCAAGGACAGTATATTATCGAAAGTAGCTCATTCAAGAATATTATCTACCTAGTAAGATTGATCAAAAAGTCAAAGAAAAAGAGCTTAAAGATATTCAAGAAATACAATCGCTAAGTATAGCGAATGAAACTAAGCCAAGTACAAGAGTACTGTTAGAATATAAAGGACGTTATTGATCAAGATCAAGGATAGAATGGATTCGATAGACTGAATCTAAACAACAACTTACTTGAATAGATTCGACAGGCTGAATCCAAACAACAATGTAGTTAACATCGGTAAATGTTTAGAATACAAACGGAAAGGTAAATAGTTAAACACAACTGATCACTATGTTTATCAATTTACATTTACTAATGACATTCTAAACCATTGACCGGTTACGTCATTCAAGGATGTAAGTTAGCAACAAAATAAAGACTATAGTCATTTTGTATTTAGATTATAATAACAAGAACCGGATTAGATAGGATCTAATAATCAACTAAGACGTAAGAACTGTTCACACTTCAAACAACGAATCTCGAGGACGAGATTCATTTCAAGGTGGGGAAGATGTAACATCCCCAAAATTTCGATCCAAATTTGACAACTTAGGAAAGTTGAGGTATCAAAAATAATATGAAGACAAGTCATGAGAAAATATTAAATAAGAAAATATAAGAAAAATAAAGAAATAAAAATATTTCCTAAGTTAAGTTAACTTACATGAAAGAAATTTCATCCCACATTGGAAGATGTAAGAAAGTGGAAGCATTCCACTAAGGTATAAATAAGGAAGATGAAATCCATCTCACATGGAAAGTGGTAAAGAAATGGAAGCTCTTTATAAGGAAGAGATTTTCCATAGTAATATTCTTTTATGAATATCATGCATCAAGTAGTCCTAGCGGAGGGTACGTAGCACCCGACGCGCAAGCGCACGCGCTCGCGCCCGGGCTTGGGCAAGGACGAGGACGAAGGCGACGGTGAAGGGCGTTGGGCACAATGTGGCGCTTTGATGGCGCACTTTGCACTTCGCACGCTCGCATCGCCACGGGCCGCTTTAAGAGCCGCGATGGGCCATGATGACGCATCACACACGTGTCACACTTTGGTGACACGTGGCAGCAGGGCATGACACGTGGCAGACGTGTCAGGCCACGTGTCAACACGTGGCATGATCTCATAAACGTACCCGTCGCGATACGCGACGGTGTTAAAGAAGGGTCCCATCTCATACCGCGATGGGACCAAAAATCAGTTATAAAAGGGGAGGCCACGAGATCATTCCCCACACACCTCTCCACTCTCTCTCTAAAATAGCTTTCTCTCTCTACCTCGGTTTGTGTGCCGAACACCGTTTTATGTGCTACCGATCCGATAATTATTACATCGTAATCTGTGCCAAAACCCGGTGTTTCCTCGAAGTGCGTGCCACCCAAATAACCCGACATTTCGTCTCGAAGTACGTGCACGACCCGACGACCGAACATTGCCTCGATTTGCGTGCCAAGAGTGGTTGATCAAGAACGCCTCGATAAACGTGCATAGAGTAGAAGTGCTGCCCGTATAAACTTAGGAATATCTAACTTCGAATACTCGTGCGAGGTAAGGGGTTCTGCATAAGTTATTATTTTATTATTATAAATGGCTTAGACCATAGTCGGAGGTATAGCTGAACCTTGATTACCATTGAGTATTTTATAACTTTTCCTAAGCAAAGGTTATAGTTAAAATAATATTTCTTTATGATTAAGAAATATAATATTCAAAAGAGTATAGTTGAATTAATGTTTCTTCTTGAAGAAGAAACTCAGTATAAACGTTTCTTCCTGAAGAAGAAACAGAGTATATAATTGAAAAATAAACAAGAGGACTAAAGGTCCAAATGTTTTAAATGATTTTATCAAGGTTAAAGCTATACAAAACAGACTAAAGTTCTGAAACTAGATTGATGATCTAGTTATTTACACAAATTTTATTCTCGTACTATAGGTCCGAGGTAACCAATCAAGAAACAGAATCAGAAAACAGGAATCAGTATCAGAAACTGATTATAAACAAAAAAGGTGAATACGCCCCAAACCTTTTTATACTGAGTCAGAATGTTTGCATAGGATTTACGAATCCTTAAAACTTTATGTACAATAATAAAAAACAGACACTCTAATTAAGTGTATACATGTGTCTGGATCCGAACATACATGGTGACTCGTCATTTCCCCGAGGCCATGCATATCATCAACATGCCTCTGAAGGTCTACGGGACTGTTCAGAGAAATGATATTGTGTATATAATTAATTGTACATGGTACTTAGGGTAATATGATCCCAATTTAGTTGGGTGCCTAATGAGTAGTCACAAAGGTATTATTGTTGGTTTCACAAAGGTATTGAAAAGATATTTTTAGAGTCAGCGTTATTCACCAGCTTTGTGCTGACGTATTTTCCCACCCATGTTACAAGGATACAAGAAAGGTTAGAACAAACAAGCAAGAAGAAATAAGAAGATTGGAGTTATAGTCATTAGATGCTATCTGATGGCTCAGATATTTTATTTCAAAATATTACGAAGAGTTTTGTTTTTCAAAGAAATGTATTTGAAACATTAAACGGGTATTTTAACCCGAGAGTTTAATAAGTTTTCAATATAATAATATTTTATAAAAGACTTCCGCTAAAACTAAACCGCAACTCTGATTTATTTACAAAACAGGTACCAACTATTTGTCACACGCCTAGGCCCTAAGTCGGGGTGTGACATTATGGCCACAAGATCAAATAAGTAACACCTTTAGAAAATCCCACATCGGACCTGGCATGACAGATTTAAGGCCCGTAAGGAGTGCCCCGCCTCAAATATCACCTATGTGTTTTGGGCTTAGCTAGCTAGAAGCAGATGAAAACTCCATAGTCAAGTGTGTTCAGGTGGGAATGGTAACATGATGGGTTAACTCTTGGGAGGTATCCACCAGAGCAACCAAAAACAAATCCGATTTTATAACTGGATTGGCCACACATTGGGGCAAAATGAATAATATTGGTTATGCGAGGGACCGGGTGTTACAAAAGAAGAAAATAAGTAGAAAAATTAGACGACCAACTTAGCCTACATCGGGATTAGCGTTAGTTACACTGCCTTGGCGTTCAAGGTGGCGTAAAGGACAACGACTCAACGTAGGCCATTTTGTTTTGGCATAGAAGAAGACATCCCATCATAGATTACACCGAGGTTGACGTTTGTTATGTGGGACCTACGATTCTTTTCATTTTCAACTATGTGTTAACTTTAGAAGGGTGTTCTTCGAGTTTTATCAACAAAAAAGGGAGAGGACTGATCCTAGTATGTTTTGGGTGTTTTTATACCGATAACACGAAAATTGAATAGTGATATAGGTACTTATCGTGTTTAGTCGGTAATAGTTCAGTACTATACCAGTCGGGGTACAAGTAAAACACTTGTATTTGATAAAAAGTGCTCATCCTTACTTTGAAGGCTGGATGAAAGCAAGACGTGGTCCCTACTTGAATACTTGAATTATACCACTACAAAATGTAGAAACACATTATGTAGGGTTAGGGCACCCAAGGTACCCTTAGGGTTCCTCTTTTGGTTTCTTGGAAAGCTTAGTATCTCCGCAACATCATTTTGGCTTTAGGTTTCGATGTTTTTTCTGTTTATACTACTCGATGGAGATTGAGGTCGTGGAATGTTCGACAACGGTCTTATAACCATTTCATGTACAATTTTTTGAATAAAAATTAAGTATATTAGCACTATAAGTTAACCAATCTTTGTTTAAATTTTCTACAACAAAAACATACACTCTTCTCAATTTTACTATATTTTCTATTCTCTTTTAATCACATGAGTTCCATGAAATAATATGTTGGTTCAAAAAGAAAAACCTTTTTACCAAAAGATGCTTAGAAAACAACCGATACAACAACTGATGTTTCAACATGCCCACAGTCGCCCACACCATCCTTAAGGACCAAACCTACATATTCAAGTTGCATCCGATCACAATTCATTTTTCGCACACAAAAATAATAACCATTTGCCCCAATTGCACCCCGCTACCGAAACCTACCATACCGTAACCTAGCTCATAATGGCACTGACTACTTTTGATATCGCCCTAGGTATGGATTGGTTATCCAATAACCAAGCCTGTATCTTATGTGATAAGAAAACAATTGAAATCCATACAATTGATGGAAAGACCTCCAAGCAGTTGGAGACAAAGATGTTGGTCTCGTTAGCCCGATCTCAATGATTAAAGCTAGTAAATGTCTGCGTAAAAGATGCTTAGCATACATGGGAAAGGAACACAACAAAAAGAAATTAGAAGACGTATAAGTCGTCTCAGAATTTCCTTTCATGATGTATTCCCAAATGCATTGCCATGAATACCACCGGAGCGTGAAGTCGAATTCAAGATAGATCTAGTACCAGACACAACATCAATTACTCAATCCGCATACAGACTAGCTTTGACATAAATAATATATTTAAAGAAATAGTTGGATGAGTTGTTAGGAAAAAGATTTATTAGATCAAATTCTTTATCATGAGTCAAATTCGAAATGTTATAAAGAAAGACACAATTCTAAATTTTTTTGTTTGATTGTGTTATTACTTAATGACAAAATTGACTTGATCAATTACAAAAGAAAGTCAGAAAAAAGATTTATTAGAACAAGTTTTTTATAATGACTCAAAATTTGAAATGTTATAAAGAAAGATACACACAACTTTTTTGTTTGATCGTGTTATTTCTTATGACAAACTTGACTTGATCAATTACAAAAGAAAAAAGTTATCGTTTCCTAATTTTATTACTTCAGACAAAATGGACTTGATCAATTACAAAATCAAAAAGTTATCTTTTACTTTCTTTCCAATACAAAAATCCAGTCAACTGAAATAATGTAAAGAACAATATATTTGACCTTGATTTATTCTAAATGTATTTCTAGTTTACAACTTTGATATATTAAAAGTAATATAAAACTAACTACTTTTTAAATAAGAAATCACTTTTCTTAATAACTAATTTAGATCATTGATAGACTGACTTACCTAATCATTTTTATTTCACACTCAAAATAAAATCCATTATAGACCGAAACCCCCGATCCAACCTATAACCTCCTAACTTTTTTTTTCATAAATAAAACTACCCAATACATTATGTTTTTAAATAAAGTGCTTGGATGACTCGAGTTCTATATCTATTATATCTATTTAAGATTCATGATGACATAAGTGTTGGACTTAAATATGAAATTAGTAAAGTTCTTTCTATTTCAGATTGATGATGACATAAATATGTCAATTAAAAATATATATCATATTTTTATTAATTAACCTAGGTGAGAACTAAATTTGGTGGTGATGTACTTTTGGTGTTCACTTGTTTTTATGGCTAACTACTTGCTATCTTATCATTTAATAAATTGATCATTTAAAAAAAAGAAAATTAATTGACAAGGTATTCAAAAATATCATCTATAAATAAACAAATTTACATAAAAAACTAAGAAAATATCACATTTTCATAATATATCTTGAAGTCGACCCTCTGCCTATCCAAATACAAAATATCTACCAATCAACCACCCAACGCCACCAAATAAAAAACATAATAAATATGTTATTAACAACCAATCAAACACCTGTCTGGCTCCATCTTAATCTACCAGACGAAAATTTCAATGAATCACTCGTTCTCACGACTCGGTCACCAAACCGAGCTGACTCACTCCAACCATCCTTTCTTCCGAGTTTCTTACTATTCACCATCCCAATTTTACTATTCAATTCTTCAATCATTTCCCAAAGGGTCTCAACCGATGGCTTTGTAGTCGAAAATAAATGTGACAACTTCTCTTTGCAGCTCCTTAAACTGTCCAAACCCGAACTCAACTCAACCGAGTCGTTGAAACTCAGCAAGTTGACTCGTTCCTTGAACTCAATGACTCGGAGAAAGATTTCGTTAACCGTTGATAAATAATCGTTTGCTAGCAAGTCCATGATACAATGAAGCAACTTGTCGTTTTCGACTAACAGATTATCTGGGACTTTGCATATATGTTCGATCACTGACACCAACGTTGTGAAATCTCGTACCAAATCGAAGTTCATGTACGATGATATCGAATCTTGTTGTTTTTCCTTTTCATGCACAAAAGTTACCAACCCACTAATGTTTTTGGACGTGTAAAGGATGGTTTCTATGTAACATGCGTACCACCTGACCCACGCGGAGAGGACCCACGTGGCGGGTGACGCGCCGTCGCGGAAGTTTGATAGTTTGAAGTTGTTACGGCCACCGGTGGCGGTGAAGACGGAGAGTTGGTCGTTGAGGATGAAGGGGCCGCGTTTGATGATGTGGTGGATGGTGAAGAGGCATTTTAGGGCGACGTGGGAGTCGGTGGTGCGGTGGAGGCGGTTCATTAGGGAGTGGATTAGGGTGGAGGCGGTGGCGCGTGAGCTGTCTCCTAGTGTTAGGAGGGTGGCGAGGTGGTGGTTGGTTGGCGGTGTGGATGGTGAGTGGGAAGTGGCGCGGAGGACCGCCACGTGAAGAGAGAGTGTGTTTGGTTTATTGAAAAGAGCGAGTTTGGATAGGGAGACTTTGTCTTTAACGATGCCTATAAAATCCCTCATGGTTGATTGATGTTATTATTGTGACAACCATGGATCATCCATTGATGAATTTAAAAGAGATAAGAGGTTATAGAGAGAGAGAGAGAGAGAGAGAGAGAGAGAGAGGGTTGACTATATTGTGAACTTGGTAGAAAGATGATGTTTCAAGAAAGTTTTATTTATTTCAAAGAAAGCCGCTACATTTAAATATTGGTATGCAAGTGTGTCAAATTGCTCCTACTTGCTATTTAAGGATTATATTAACAAGATTGGTTGCAAATCTTTATTGAAATTTGAAAGAACATAATAAAATAGCGACACACATTTAATCTAAAGAAATACCATATGCATACCATCTACGTTATATAATGGCATCTTTGTTGACGTGCCCATCGTATAGAGCATGTGTATACTTGTATAGAAAAGTTACCGTTAGAATATTCGTTCGTATAAAAGACTGGTATAGACTGATAGGGATGTTTCTATACATATGTATTATGTATACAAAGAGCTAGCAAACCTGATTAGCTACTAACTGTTCCATGAGGCTCAACAAAAGGAAGTCTAACTTCTATATAACATAAATACTCAATAAGTAAATAATATCCGAGTAATTCTTTTTGTAAACTTGTTGCATTTGCCATTGTCAAGCCTATTGTGTGAGACTTTCTGGAACGTCCCCCCTTGCCGGCCTTCGATAACGAGTTTGTTGTTAGGTAGGCCGCATATTGAAGGCATAATAACAAAAAGTTGTTATGCATGAGAAAGACTGCATATGCTGAGAATCAAAAAGTTTTCATTCTTTTTGTTGTTGATACGTTTGGTTCCCTTACCCCCCGAAGTTATTTCATTTTTGAAAAAAATTATAGCGGACCATACACAATACCCCGTAAACACCGAAGAACCATAGGTTGGTTTACACTCGTATAAAACAGTTAACGTTAGATTATCTTTATCGACGATCGTATATAATATTATTATAGTTAGGGTGAGAAAATATATAGGTGTACTAATTTATTATAAGATTTTAGTGTATACGTTAACCAGTCGCATTTGTTATTATAGTTACTATATTATAACTTGTCAACTAAACACTCATTTGACATTTTAGAGATTTAAAACTAAACTCATGACTTTATACATCCTATTTATTAGTCATGAAATCAACCGAAAATAATTATTTAAGTTAATATATACTTCAATTATATAAAACTATTGAGTAATAGCCTCTGTTTAAATGTCCTAGATATCTAAAACCATTATTATTAACCCCATTTGTGTGGGAATGAAGTACGAGCGTTCAAAATTTAGACTCATTCAAGAGTAAGAACTCTAGCAAAATATGGTCTATTCGAACTCTATTTATGTACACATATCCATACTCTTTAACCTATTTTCTTTTAATTTCTTTATATACGGTTGGTTACGGATAATGTTGTAGAAATCATTAGGCGTTAGTCAGACGGTTGGGTAGGGATTGTCGATTAATCAAGATTAGTAGGGACTAGTCATGATTAGTCGGATTGAAATTTATATGTAATTTTTCAAATATATATACATACTTATACCAAATTTATATATAAAATTTTCAATGTTGACCGATCTTGACCAAATAACGATTAATCAGCAACTATATGGTGGGGTAACGACTACGACTAGCGATTAATCGGGGATTAATCGACACCAAAAAGGAATTTTTACAACCACGATTGTGGGTCACATATGTTTCTAACTGAGAGAGAAAGCCAAAGCATTAAGGGATTTACGGCGATATATGAGAGGAACGGAGAAAAACTCGTGATTACAGTCTTTGTTTGTCGGGGCGAGCACTCTCTTTTCTTTGTCAAATTTCGTCTCTTTCCTATCGGCGAGTTCCTACCCCATTGTTTAAAATTTCTTCATCCAAGCCCCAATTCAGGTCTTTAATTTGAACTAAAAGTTTTATATCAACTAGTGTAGCCAGGTACTGACTAACTAAGCAACCTCTAAAGCAACTATAGAAAAGAGAGAAGATATGTATAACGGAGAATAAGAGATTATAATTAAAGTGGGTTGGGTAAAACAAACAATAATAAATGATCTAAGAATATTGATCATGTTAAATAAGATTTAATATAACAATTATATTTGTTTTTAATTAATAATAGAGTAAGACCGGCAGGCATAAGTATCTCATTAAGTTGTAACGTTTTAAAAGGCTTTAGAGTTTTTATAAGATAACTTGTTGACCAAGTTAGGTTAGTAATATAAATACCTCAACTAAGTTATAGTACGTATTACAAAAGTTATTGTAATTAGGTATTTTAAGATATTTGTTTTCTTAGCTATAATAAAAGTCAGTTTAATTTTATTTTATGTTTTTCGTTAATTATCGATTATCAATCTTGAATTGGTATATGAACCTGGTTCAAGAAAGGCAAAATAACAAATCAGGTGTTTCGATCCAAGTAGCGACCACATGCCGACCTGCAATCATCAACCGAGCATTAGGGGATCGCAAGTTTGCACCACCAAGAAGAGAGAGTGCAGAATAAACCACCTATTCACCTTGTGTTATATCATCGTTTTGGTTTGGAGAGGTATTAAGTGCAAGATTGCTTAATGTTTGCTTACAAAGTTAAGAGATATTTTTTATCCTCATTCTTCGACACGGTTTGATGTGGGGAAAAAAGAATATTATTCATAGAATTATCATTATTGTGTGCTGGTGTATTAGAAAGACTTGGAATGAGACACTTGGAATGAGACTATTTTCTCAAATAGGAGGTTAAGGTGGACTTGATATTGGGGGATCGATGATTAATTGTTTAGTTTTCTTTCTCTCCGTTGGAAAGATGCAAAAAATTGCATGTTATGTCACGATCTCCATATTAAAGGCCATATGTTGGTTTTTGCTAATAAATTTACTTGATTGTGAATTTAAAGCCATACTGCAACAAGTGGCAAATATTGCATCTTCTCTATTAAGTTATTGATATTTTTTCTGCCTACCTAATTCAATGCATTATTTAATCCATCGTGTTGCCCATAAGCTCCAGTGCACTATCACTACAACTACGCCACTTGTGACACTAAAACCTGCTGTCGGTTTTCATTATCATCGCCACTATCACCAAAACATTGAAACGCCTTTGAATTCAGGCAGTCTCGAAAGTCAGGTTAACACATGGTCATTGTTTTTAATTATGGTATAAGCCGCAAAATTAAAATCGTTTACAACTCTTCTATGGTATATATAATTATAACTAGTGTTTTTCCTTGCGCGTTGGCTGGGCAGTTCGGTAAAACACAGGTAGTGGTAAAACACAAACATTGATACGGCAAGTTGACGCGAATTCGGCTGGTTGCCGATACTTGCTGTAAGGCCCCGTTACCGGTAGCCCTACTTTGGTGTTGGATTTACTCATAAACATAGTTCTACAAATCAGAGTTAATTAAAACTTCCGCGGAATAATAATAATAGTCAACCATTCATTACAAACATTCTTAACTTGTCTTTAAAACATAACATAAATGATAATATCAGAACATCACGACAAATCTTCAGATGTCAGCCTCTTCGATCTTGCCATGTGCCCGCCTCAAACCAGTTGTCTCAACCTGTTAACCTGCGTGCATACTAAAAGTCAGCTACGCTGAGTGAGTTCTAGTTAATCACATAACTTACTTTACATACACATATACGTGCCCAAAGGTACGCATTACATACTTAACATGTCTATCGTTCTTACATATACATTCATAACTAACCTTACGTTATAAAGAGCATTCGCCGTACATACCTCGGATATTATTAGGGTTCGGTACCCTTTCTTCCATACCTCCATAGCATACTTTTTATATACATAATCGTAAGGTTTTGTACGTACATACATAATTCATTCTTCATCTTACAACATATATATAACATCAAACCATTTCCTGGCAGTACATGCAATTCCGAAGATCGTTCATGTACCGACAAGAAATCATTCATACATTTCACATAATACATATATGGCATACACTTATCACTTAGGATCACTACTAGAAAAAAGGGCTTCCATGACACGAGCACAATGACATGCGTGATTTATGACGCGCAATTGTGCCAGTCATTAAAACAATGTCATAATTTTTGAAAATTATAAGATTTTTGACACTCATTTTAACTAGTGTCATAAATTGCAAATATAAATTTGCGTGTCATCCATGCCTGTCATCTTTCACTCAAAAAATTTTTCACTCAAAAAGTTAAAACTCTTTTAACATCCCCAATGTATAATAACCAAACCCATTTTATTTGACCTAATAAATTATACCAAAACCCACCGTTCTTTCTCTCTTCCCTCAAAACTCTACCCCCCTCATATCTCTCCTTTCAGCCAAGAACACCGGAATCCAAACACCACGGCCGGCCATGGAATTCATCACGAACGTCTCAAATCGTGCGATGTCATTTTACACCTGATCTCTACTTCCGCCTCAGACACAATTCTAAAACTTTTTTGTTTGATTGTGTTATTACTTAATGACAAAATTGACTTGATCAATTACAAAAGAAAGTCAGAAAAAAGATTTATTAGAACAAGTTTTTTATCATGACTCAAAATTTGAAATGTTATAAAGAAAGATACACACAACTTTTTTGTTTGATCGTGTTATTTCTTATGACAAACTTGACTTGATCAATTACAAAAGAAAAAAGTTATCGTTTCCTAATTTTATTACTTCAGACAAAATGGACTTGATCAATTACAAAATCAAAAAGTTATCTTTTACTTTCTTTCCAATACAAAAATCCAGTCAACTGAAATAATGTAAAGAACAATATATTTGACCTTGATTTCTTCTAAATGTATTTCTAGTTTACAACTTTGATATATTAAAAGTAATATAAAACTAACTACTTTTTAAATAAGAAATCACTTTTCTTAATAACTAATTTAGATCATTGATAGACTGACTTACCTAATCATTTTTATTTCACACTCAAAATAAAATCCATTATAGAGACCGAAACCCCCGATCCAACCTATTGTTGGAATACCGTATGCCCGAGACACATAATTAGGTTAATGTGGCTAGTTGTGTTTGATCCAAGTCGGGTCATACCCAATAACGAGTTAGACACACACCAATTATGTATTTGTTAAGATAAGATCTATGAGACAAATACAGAACACGATACATTCAGAAAATCGGGTTTCTGAATACTTACTTGAAAGTGTTAAATAAATTAATTGGTTAATTTATTTATTCAAATAATTATTATTGGAATGATTATTTAACTATGTGTTCTTTTATAAAATGGTTTATAAAAGATGGGGTGTTTATATATTTTATAAAGTATAAAATAAATAAAATAAATAAATAAATATATATATTTTTGGGGCCGGTTTTGGGTGGGCCCCACACCCCAAAGTTTTGGTCAAAATCTTGTCATGGATATTGTGGATGTTGAGTAAATTTTACTTGACTAAAAAAAAAAAAAACCTAACACCATGTATGAAAGATTTGATTATGTGTTGAGTGTGAATATATATATATTCTAACAAGCAACACATGTGACTTTTCAAGTTAGACAACCACAAGTCTTTCTTTCTTTCTTTGTTCTTGCTTACGGCCAAGATCAAAAGGAGGCTCGGGTCTCGATTATTCGTGTTCAAGCTCCCTAACAAAGTTCGGTGTGTGTTGGAGGCTCGGGGTATCTTCCGTTTGAGGATTTTCCCTTTGAAAGTCTAGCATCAACATCATCATCTTCTTCAACATCAACTACACTCTTAAAAGGTTAAGAATGTAAGTGTTTATAGCTTTGATAGTTTAGTTTTTTCCGTATCATTTAATCCTTGCTTCGGGTTTCTAATAAATAGATTATTGGTAATCTTATAACATGAATAAATTAGGTTGTTCATGTACACATTTCCTATAAACTTGTAATATATACATATATAAACACATGGATACATATGTTTAGTTTGTTTATATCACGCTTCCGCCTTAATTGTGACTAGTTAAATGGTTAACTAAGTATAAAATATCCATAGAAACCCAACAAATGGCATCAAGAGCCGGGATACGGGAAACTAAGCTTCGGGTTTTCGGTTTTATATTTTTCCCCTTGAAAGATTTTATACAAAAATTAACATGCATGATTTTTTTGTATTTAATCTTGTTATTATTTTTGGCTTTGTTCAAAAAAAAAATAAAAATAAAAAAATAAAACCGAGTAAATGGGCCGAAGCCCAATTCGGGTGAAATTGGGCCGAAGCCCACTTGTTTTGGTTAATGGGCTAACCGGAAAAAAAAAAAGGGGAGAAAGTGAAATGGGCCGAAGCCCATTTTTGGTTAAATGGGCCGAAGCCCATGAGACCTTTCATTGGGCCGAAGCCCATGTGTTTTGGACATGTGGGCCGAAGCTCATAATCAAGTTATTGGGTCAAGCCCAAAATGGGTTGGGCTAGGCTCGATAAAGTCAAGGGGTTTTGAAACGGGATCCTAAGACATAACGGGTTATGTTTGTTAAAACTAGACCGAGCCGTAGACCAAATGGATGTTTGTTGTAATTGTAATTAATTATTCAAGTTTCGGTTTGTAATAATTAATTAGGGGCAATTTTGTAATTTTGTAATTATTTATTCATATGGGTATGTAATAAATAGATTATTTGTAATATCTTTATTTTATAGAAAATGTATTAGGACATTTGTTTTGTAAAATTAAAGAAGATTGCAAAATTGGAAGTTTGGGCCTTATTGGGCCGGGTATGATGATAATGGGTTTCACAAGCCTATTAAGGGGATTCAAGCCCAAAAGGACCTAAGCCCACCAATTAAGCCCAAATGGAAGCTTATGGAAGCTAAGACCCAAGTTCAAGCCAAATGGATCACAACGGGGTTGAAGAAGATGCTCGAAGCATTTGGATGCGGGATCGAGTGGGAGCTACAACATCCATGTGTCATGTGTCCCTTAGGATCGGACCTAAGACACACACTTGTTTCGGCTAACAAGTGTGGTCTAACTTAGTGGCTCGTGTCTAGTATAATTGTGTATGCTTGTTAATTGATTGTTTGATTATGTGGTTGCTAGATATTAGGATATCAACTTCGTCACATAGAATTAATTAACAAAACATAAAACGGGTTCTAATAATTATCGGTAATTACGTGACACGTAGTTTAATAAAATGGATTTATTAACTAGCCGTCTCACGCCCATAATAAAATGGTTTTATTATAAATTAGAATTTTGAAAATGGTTTCAAAATAATCATGTTACTAAATGCATATTAGAACATGATTTAAAGTTTTACAACTAGAATTATTAAAACTAAAAAACCCTTTTAAAATTAAGGATAACAAGTTAAACACCATCCTTTTGTATAACGCTTAACATATTAGTAAGCTCTTAGTGGGAAAAAGGTCACCTAACCGCGTAGAGTAAATTAATATGTTGAGGTAATATTGGCATATAAATGGGAAAAAGGTCACCTAACCGTTTGTATGTTGATATTACAAGTTGATACAAGTAGGACGACTTAAATTAGAACCATGTGAAGAGGGTCACCCAAGCATAGGGTCTAATAGGTGTTGATGGGATAAACATGCCGACACGAAATATGATTTCGAACCGGTCCCATAAACTCTAGAAGTTGCAAAAGGGTTTGCAATTGTTATGAATAACTACCTTGATAAACCGACAATGGGAAAAAGGTCACCTAACCGGAGTCGGGTTTATCGTTGGATTCTAGATTTTAATTATTAATTATATTTGGTATATATATAAAAGGGTATTAATAATTAAAAAGGTAAAACACTAAAATGAACTTAATTAAAATTCTGCAGATGGCCGCACACGTCGACGACAACATAATCGCTAACGTCCAAAATGTACCTCTCCGATCTATTCTCGCTAAAGACCGTCTTAACCACAATAACTTTTCGGATTGGTTCCGAAATTTAAGGATTGTTCTAAAACAAGAAAAATTATATCATGTTTTGGAAACACCTATCCCCAACGAACCGGAAGAGGGAAGTGAGGTCGAATATATGAATTGGGTCCAACACACGGAAGATTCCATTCAAGTGTCATGCCTCATGTTGGCGACTATGGTTCCTGAAATCCAAAAGGATTTCGAAAACCATAATGCGTACGACATGATTACTCAACTTAAGGAAATGTTCCTTAAGCAATCAAGAGTTGAAAGGTTTGAAACGGTTCGAGCCTTGCATGCATGTAGAATGGATGATAATCAACCAGTTTCAACTTATGTACTTAAGATGAAAAGTTACATTGATCGCCTCGCCAAGCTCAATTGTCCCATCTCAAAAGAGTTAGCAACGGATTTGATCCTTAACTCCCTGTCGAAAAGGTTCGACACTTTCGTGTTAAATTATAACATGAATGGGTGGGACAAAAACATTGGAGAACTTCACTCAATGCTTAAAACAGCCGAGGCGAGCATGGGTAAAAGGGTTTTACCCGTGTTTGCGATCAATGAAGGTAAATCCAAGAATCGATCTCAACCCAATTCTAAGGCTAAGGTAGCAAAAAGAAAGGGTCCTCCTGTGCATCTTAAGGGTAAGGGCAAATCACCGGTTATGGCAAAGAAACAAAAGGTTGTGGAACCGAGGGGTCATAAGGATGATCCTTGTTTTGGTTGTGGGGAGACCGGACATTGGAAACGCAATTGCCCGGTCTACCTAAAAGAGCTAAGAGACAAGAGGAATGCGGGGCATGCCTCGGGTAATGTCTTTATGATTAATATTGAGCTAAATCTTATTTCTTCTAACACATGGGTATTGGATACCGGATGTGGAACTCATATTTGCAATTGGTTGCAGGGGTTCAAAAGGAATGAAGACTTAAAGAAGGGCGAAGTGAGTCTTTTCATGGGCAACGGTGCAAGGGTGCACGTGGTCGCTAGAGGAGACTTCACTTTATCGCTTCCAAGTGGTTTGGAAGTTGTTTTGAGAAATGTTTTGTATGCTCCTAGTTTGACTAGGAACATTATTTCCGTGCACCTTCTTAGACAATGTAACTTTGACTTTAAATTTGTAAAATCAGAAATGCATGTATCATCTAATGGTATCTTTTATTTTAAAGCTGTACCAAACAACGGTATTTATGAATTGGTTCATGACAATACCTCAAATAGCTCATTATATCAAACTTCCACTAAAAGACTCAAAAAGGATTTGAGTGATTCCTACATTTGGCATTGTCGTCTTGGACACATAAACAAGAATCGTGTAAATACTCTCCAAAAGAATGGTCTTTTGAAAACAAATGAGTTAGGTTCGTTTGATGAGTGTGAATCTTGTATTCAAGGCAAGATGACCAAAGAACCTTTTAAAGGTACAAATGAAAGGGCTAAGGACTTGTTAGGTATCATACATACGGATGTATGCGGACCTCTCAAGCCCACTAGTAGGAATAGTGAAAGGTACTTCATTACCTTTACCGACGATTTTAGTCGATATGGGTATGTGTATCTAATGAAACACAAACATGAAGCCTTTGAAATGTTCAAGGAATTTCAAAATGAAGTACAAAATCAGCTCGACCGAACAATCAAGGTACTCCGCTCCGATAGAGGAGGCGAATACCTAAGTGATGCTTTTCAATGTCATCTTAGAGATTGTGGAATTATTTCACAGTTCAATCCTCCTGGAACTCCTCAACATAACGGAGTATCCGAGAGGAGGAATAGAACACTGTTGGACATGGTTCGATCAATGATGGCACGAAGCTCACTACCGCCATCATTTTGGGGATATGCGCTACTTACAGCGGCTCGTATTTTGAATATGGCCCCGACCAAAAAGGTGGATCGAATACCCTATGAAGTGTGGCATGGAAAGGTTCCATCCTTTTCATATTTAAGGGTATGGGGATGCATAGTTTATGTTAAACGTGACACCCCAAATAAGCTTGAGGCTCGATCCATCAGGTGTATCTTCATAGGATACCCAAAGGATGATATAGGATATATATTCTATGATCCTAGTGAACAAAAAGTGTTTGTTTCACGCAAAGGATACTTCTTAGAAACTAAGTTCCTTATGGAAGGACCTAGTGAAAAGAGAGTGGAACTTGAAGAGGTTCAAGAATCACTGGATGATACACAGTTGGTCGATACTAGTTTTCAACACGAGGATGTTGAAGGTGATCAAATGATTGATCATACACACGTTGCTCGCAGATCTAGTAGGATTAGTCGACCTCCCAAGAAATATGGATTTCTCGTGGATGATTGCTACTTGGTCGATTCGGATGAACCGATCTCCTACAAAGATGCTATGTCACAACCTGATTGTGACAAGTGGCTTGAAGCCATGAGCGCCGAGATGCAATCCATGCACGATAACCAAGTTTGGGAATTGGTTGATCGTCCACTTAACTCCAAAATGGTTGGATGTAAGTGGGTCTTCAAGAAGAAGACCGATATGCATGGAAATTTAGATACTTACAAAGCACGACTTGTAGCAAAAGGTTTCACGCAAACTCAAGGGATTGATTATGATGAAACCTTCTCGCCGGTCGCGATGCTTAAGTCGATCAGGATATTATTTGCCATTGCAGCTCATTTTGATTATGAGATATGGCAAATGGATGTCAAGACCGCTTTTCTTAATGGATATCTTGAGGAAGATGTCCATATGGTTCAGCCTGAAGGTTTTGTCGATCCATCTAATCCTGATAAAGTATGTAAGTTAAGGAAATCAATCTACGGGTTGAAACAAGCATCACGGATGTGGAATCATCGTTTTAATGAAGAAATCAAAGCGTTTGGTTTCGTCCAAAACGGTGATGAGGCGTGTGTGTATAAATGGGCTAGTGGGAGTATAATCATGTTCCTTATTTACTTTTATTTGGAAATGATATACCAAGTATGGAGAGCGTTAAAGCGTGGTTAAGTAGTCGTTTCTCAATTAAGGATCTTGGAGAAGCGACATATATCTTGGGAATAAAGGTCTATAGGGATAGACAAAGGAAATTGATCGGACTCAATCAAAGTGCGTACATTGATAAAATCCTAAAAAGGTTCAGGATGGAAAACTCTAAGAAAGGTTTGGTACCTATTCCTAGAGGAACCGTGTTAAGCTCATCCCAAAGTCCTAGCTCTAAGGAAGAGCAGGATAGGATGAAGCATGTTCCTTATGCTTCGGCAATAGGATCTATTATGTATGCAATGATGTGCACCAGACCGGACGTCTCGTATGCTTTAAGCATAACGAGTAGATACCAGCACAACCCAGGTGACAGTCATTGGATGGCTGTCAAGAATATATTAAAATACCTTAGAAGGACTAAGGATATGTTTTTAATATATGGGTCTGGTGAGGAGGAACTCGTCGTAAAGGGTTACGTGGATGCGAGTTTCCAAACTGACCGAGATGATTCTCGGTCACAGTCGGGATATGTCTTCATTTTGAATGGAGGCGCTGTCTCTTGGAAGAGTTCGAAGCAGGATGTTGTCGCGTTATCCACTACAGAATCTGAGTACATCGCCGCTTCAATGGCAGCCCAAGAGGCTGCATGGATGAAAAAGTTCATCATGGATCTAGGGATTATCTCTACCATTCAGGAGCCCCTAGAGATATTCTGTGACAATGAGGGTGCTATTGCATAGATCAAGGAGCCTCGTGCTCATCAGAAAACGAGGCACATTGAGCGCAGATTCAACTACATAAGGGATGAAGTTGAAAAGGGAAAGATATGTATTCATAAAGTTCATACCGATCAAAATATTGCGGACCCACTCACGAAGCTCCTCGATAGGCCAAAGCATGAGGGTCATGTTTGTGCATTAGGACTTCGGTATTCTAGTGAGTGGATTTAATCTGTGTTTAGTGTTTGTATAAGAACGAATGTAATGGGTATCTCATGAAAATTAATTATGTTTTAATTATTCAATGAGTTATGTTCTATATTTGCATGTTTAATCCATGAATGACTTATGTTGTTCTAAACGTCCGTAGTCGATCATACTTGTGGGAACAAGTATGAAGGTAAGACTATTATGAACCCGGATTGGTTGATATTCATGTGATGAATATAGGGCATAGGTTTGCCACCAAAGTTCATAGATATTTGTGGGATACAAATATTGGACTGACCCGCTCTCAAGAATCACTGCATGGAGTTAGTGTAACTGATCATAAGTAATCCTTGAGTAAAGGCGAGTATCATTGTGTCCTTTGACCTGAGATGCATATTGGATCTGGTTTTTCATCAAGTCTGATAACTTGACTCTCTTCTTTGTTATTTCGGTAACACGATAACGTGTAAGAAAGAGCTCAGATATCATACGAGATGTCAACAAGGGTGTATGCAGTCAAGATGGGATTTGTTCCTCTTATGTGTTGAGAGTTTAGATGTATAAGGCCTGTTAAGTTAAATCATTGAAAGAATGATCACTCTGTGTCTCTTCGATTTGACAGGACATCTAGTAACAAAGGGATGTAGTGATAAGACTTACCTATATCATATCAAGTATGGACTTGAAGGGGATGATGTTATTGAATGGAACTTAGTCAAACACACTAAGGGTGGTGACCTGTTGTTAGGCGGTATTCACCATTAGCATTAACTTCTTATGAGTCACGTGCAAGTGGGAGATTGTTGGAATACCGTATGCCCGAGACACATAATTAGGTTAATGTGGCTAGTTGTGTTTGATCCAAGTCGGGTCATACCCAATAACGAGTTAGACACACACCAATTATGTATTTGTTAAGATAAGATCTATGAGACAAATACAGAACACGATACATTCAGAAAATCGGGTTTCTTTTATAAAATTGGTTAATTTATTTATTCAAATAATTATTATTGGAATGATTATTTAACTATGTGTTCTTTTATAAAATGGTTTATAAAAGATGGGGTGTTTATATATTTTATAAAGTATAAAATAAATAAAAATAAATAAATAAATATATATATTTTTGGGGCCGGTTTTGGGTGGGCCCCACACCCCAAAGTTTTGGTCAAAATCTTGTCATGGATATGGTGGATGTTGAGTAAATTTTACTTGACTAAAAAAAAAAAACCTAACACCATGTATGAAAGATTTGATTATGTGTTGAGTGTGAATATATATATATTCTAACAAGCAACACATGTGACTTTTCAAGTTAGACAACCACAAGTCTTTCTTTCTTTCTTTGTTCTTGCTTACGGCCAAGATCAAAAAGGAGGCTCGGGTCTCGATTATTCGTGTTCAAGCTCCCTAACAAAGTTCGGTGTGTGTTGGAGGCTCGGGGTATCTTCCGTTTGAGGATTTTCCCTTTGAAAGTCTAGCATCAACATCATCATCTTCTTCAACATCAACTACACTCTTAAAAGGTTAAGAATGTAAGTGTTTATAGCTTTGATAGTTTAGTTTTTTCCGTATCATTTGATCCTTGCTTCGGATTTCTAATAAATAGATTATTGGTAATCTTATAACATGAATAAATTAGGTTGTTCATGTACACATTTCCTATAAACTTGTAATATATACATATATAAACACATGGATACATATGTTTAGTTTGTTTATATCACGCTTCCGCCTTAATTGTGACTAGTTAAATGGTTAACTAAGTATAAAATATCCATATAAACCCAACACCTATAACCTCCTACCTTTTTTTTTCATAAATAAAACTACCCAATACATTATGTTTTTAAATAAAGTGCTGGATGACTCGAGTTCTATATCTATTATATCTATTTAAGATTCATGATGACATAAGTGTTGGACTTAAATATGAAATTAGTAAAGTTCTTTCTATTTCAGATTGATGATGACATAAATATGTCAATTAAAAATATATATCATATTTTTATTAATTAACCTAGGTGAGAACTAAATTTGGTGGTGATGTACTTTTGGTGTTCACTTGTTTTTATGGCTAACTACTTGCTATCTTATCATTTAATAAATTGATCATTTAAAAAAAAGAAAATTAATTGACAAGGTATTCAAAAATATCATCTATAAATAAACAAATTTACATAAAAAACTAAGAAAATATCACATTTTCATAATATATCTTGAAGTCGACCCTCTGCCTATCCAAATACAAAATATCTACCAATCAACCACCCAACGCCACCAAATAAAAAACATAATAAATATGTTATTAACAACCAATCAAACACCTGTCTGGCTCCATCTTAATCTACCAGACGAAAATTTCAATGAATCACTCGTTCTCACGACTCGGTCACCAAACCGAGCTGACTCACTCCAACCATCCTTTCTTCCTAGTTTCTTACTATTCACCATCCCAATTTTACTATTCAATTCTTCAATCATTTCCCAAAGGGTCTCAACCGATGGCTTTGTAGTCGAAAATAAATGTGACAACTTCTCTTTGCAGCTCCTTAAACTGTCCAAACCCGAACTCAACTCAACCGAGTCGTTGAAACTCAGCAAGTTGACTCGTTCCTTGAACTCAATGACTCGGAGAAAGATTTCGTTAACCGTTGATAAATAATCGTTTGCTAGCAAGTCCATGATACAATGAAGCAACTTGTCGTTTTCGACTAACAGATTATCTGGGACTTTGCATATATGTTCGATCACTGACACCAACGTTGTGAAATCTCGTACCAAATCGAAGTTCATGTACGATGATATCGAATCTTGTTGTTTTTCCTTTTCATGCACAAAAGTTACCAACCCACTAATGTTTTTGGACGTGTAAAGGATGGTTTCTATGTAACATGCGTACCACCTGACCCACGCGGAGAGGACCCACGTGGCGGGTGACGCGCCGTCGGGGAAGTTTGATAGTTTGAAGTTGTTACGGCCACCGGTGGCGGTGAAGACGGAGAGTTGGTCGTTGAGGATGAAGGGGCCGCGTTTGATGATGTGGTGGATGGTGAAGAGGCATTTTAGGGCGACGTGGGAGTCGGTGGTGCGGTGGAGGCGGTTCATTAGGGAGTGGATTAGGGTGGAGGCGGTGGCGCGTGAGCTGTCTCCTAGTGTTAGGAGGGTGGCGAGGTGGTGGTTGGTTGGCGGTGTGGATGGTGAGTGGGAAGTGGCGCGGAGGACCGCCACGTGAAGAGAGAGTGTGTTTGGTTTATTGAAAAGAGCGAGTTTGGATAGGGAGACTTTGTCTTTAACGATGCCTATAAAATCCCTCATGGTTGATTGATGTTATTATTGTGACAACCATGGATCATCCATTGATGAATTTAAAAGAGATAAGAGGTTATAGAGAGAGAGAGAGAGAGAGAGAGAGAGAGAGAGAGGGTTGACTATATTGTGAACTTGGTAGAAAGATGATGTTTCAAGAAAGTTTTATTTATTTCAAAGAAAGCCGCTACATTTAAATATTGGTATGCAAGTGTGTCAAATTGCTCCTACTTGCTATTTAAGGATTATATTAACAAGATTGGTTGCAAATCTTTATTGAAATTTGAAAGAACATAATAAAATAGCGACACACATTTAATCTAAAGAAATACCATATGCATACCATCTACGTTATATAATGGCATCTTTGTTGACGTGCCCATCGTATAGAGCATGTGTATACTTGTATAGAAAAGTTACCGTTAGAATATTCGTTCGTATAAAAGACTGGTATAGACTGATAGGGATGTTTCTATACATATGTATTATGTATACAAAGAGCTAGCAAACCTGATTAGCTACTAACTGTTCCATGAGGCTCAACAAAAGGAAGTCTAACTTCTATATAACATAAATACTCAATAAGTAAATAATATCCGAGTAATTCTTTTTGTAAACTTGTTGCATTTGCCATTGTCAAGCCTATTGTGTGAGACTTTCTGGAACGTCCCCCCTTGCCGGCCTTCGATAACGAGTTTGTTGTTAGGTAGGCCGCATATTGAAGGCATAATAACAAAAAGTTGTTATGCATGAGAAAGACTGCATATGCTGAGAATCAAAAAGTTTTCATTCTTTTTGTTGTTGATACGTTTGGTTCCCTTACCCCCCGAAGTTATTTCATTTTTGAAAAAAATTATAGCGGACCATACACAATACCCCGTAAACACCGAAGAACCATAGGTTGGTTTACACTCGTATAAAACAGTTAACGTTAGATTATCTTTATCGACGATCGTATATAATATTATTATAGTTAGGGTGAGAAAATATATAGGTGTACTAATTTATTATAAGATTTTAGTGTATACGTTAACCAGTCGCATTTGTTATTATAGTTACTATATTATAACTTGTCAACTAAACACTCATTTGACATTTTAGAGATTTAAAACTAAACTCATGACTTTATACATCCTATTTATTAGTCATGAAATCAACCGAAAATAATTATTTAAGTTAATATATACTTCAATTATATAAAACTATTGAGTAATAGCCTCTGTTTAAATGTCCTAGATATCTAAAACCATTATTACTAACCCCATTTGTGTGGGAATGAAGTACGAGCGTTCAAAATTTAGACTCATTCAAGAGTAAGAACTCTAGCAAAATATGGTCTATTCGAACTCTATTTATGTACACATATCCATACTCTTTAACCTATTTTCTTTTAATTTCTTTATATACGGTTGGTTACGGATAATGTTGTAGAAATCATTAGGCGTTAGTCAGACGGTTGGGTAGGGATTGTCGATTAATCAAGATTAGTAGGGACTAGTCATGATTAGTCGGATTGAAATTTATATGTAATTTTTCAAATATATATACATACTTATACCAAATTTATATATAAAATTTTCAATGTTGACCGATCTTGACCAAATAACGATTAATCAGCAACTATATGGTGGGGTAACGACTACGACTAGCGATTAATCGGGGATTAATCGACACCAAAAAGGAATTTTTACAACCACGATTGTGGGTCACATATGTTTCTAACTGAGAGAGAAAGCCAAAGCATTAAGGGATTTACGGCGATATATGAGAGGAACGGAGAAAAACTCGTGATTACAGTCTTTGTTTGTCGGGGCGAGCACTCTCTTTTCTTTGTCAAATTTCGTCTCTTTCCTATCGGCGAGTTCCTACCCCATTGTTTAAAATTTCTTCATCCAAGCCCCAATTCAGGTCTTTAATTTGAACTAAAAGTTTTATATCAACTAGTGTAGCC
Source organism: Bidens hawaiensis (assembly GCF_021521415.1). Lineage (NCBI taxonomy): Eukaryota > Viridiplantae > Streptophyta > Magnoliopsida > Asterales > Asteraceae > Bidens > Bidens hawaiensis. Next base: position 237,484 of record NW_027495296.1, on the reverse strand, counting down.
AGGTACTGACTAACTAAGCAACCTCTAAAGCAACTATAGAAAAGAGAGAAGATATGTATAAAGGAGAAGAAGAGATTATATAGCATATGGTTCAATTAAAGTGGGTTGGGTAAAACAAACAATAATAAATGATCTAAGAATATTGATCATGTTAAATAAGATTTAATATAACAATTATATTTGTTTTTAATTAATAATAGAATAAGACCGGCAGGCATAAGTATCTCATTAAGTTGTAACGTTTTAAAAGGCTTTAGAGTTTTTATAAGATAACTTGTTGACCAAGTTAGGTTAGTAATATAAATACCTCAACTAAGTTATAGTACGTATTACAAAAGTTATTGTAATTAGGTTTTTTAAGATATTTGTTTTCTTAGCTATAATAAAAGTCAGTTTATTTTTATTTTATGTTTTTCGTTAATTATCGTTTATCAATCTTGAATTGGTATATGAACCTGGTTCAAGAAAGGCAAAATAACAAATCAGGTGTTTCGATCCAAGTAGCGACCACATGCCGACCTGCAATCATCAACCGAGCATTAGGGGATCGCAAGTTTGCACCACCAAGAAGAGAGAGTGCAGAATAAACCACCTATTCACCTTGTGTTATATCATCGTTTTGGTTTGAGAGGTATTAAGTGCAAGATTGCTTAATGTTTGCTTACAAAGTTAAGAGATATTTTTTATCCTCATTCTTCGACACGGTTTGATGTGGGGAAAAAAGAATATTATTCATAGAATTATCATTATTGTGTGCTGGTGTATTAGAAAGACTTGGAATGAGACACTTGGAATGAGACTATTTTCTCAAATAGGAGGTTAAGGTGGACTTGATATTGGGGGATCGATGATTAATTGTTTAGTTTTCTTTCTCTCCGTTGGAAAGATGCAAAAAATTGCATGTTATGTCACGATCTCCATATTAAAGGCCATATGTTGGTTTTTGCTAATAAATTTACTTGATTGTGAATTTAAAGCCATACTGCAACAAGTGGCAAATATTGCATCTTCTCTATTAAGTTATTGATATTTTTTCTGCCTACCTAATTCAATGCATTATTTAATCCATCGTGTTGCCCATAAGCTCCAGTGCACTATCACTACAACTACGCCACTTGTGACACTAAAACCTGCTGTCGGTTTTCATTATCATCGCCACTATCACCAAAACATTGAAACGCCTTTGAATTCAGGCAGTCTCGAAAGTCAGGTTAACACATGGTCATTGTTTTTAATTATGGTATAAGCCGCAAAATTAAAATCGTTTACAACTCGTCTATGGTATATATAATTATAACTAGTGTTTTTCCTTGCGCGTTGGCTGGGCAGTTCGGTAAAACACAGGTAGTGGTAAAACACAAACATTGATACGGCAAGTTGACGCGAATTCGGCTGGTTGCCGATACTTGCTGTAAGGCCCCGTTACCGGTAGCCCTACTTTGGTGTTGGATTTACTCATAAACATAGTTCTACAAATCAGAGTTAATTAAAACTTCCGCGGAATAATAATAATAGTCAACCATTCATTACAAACATTCTTAACTTGTCTTTAAAACATAACATAAATGATAATATCAGAACATCACGACAAATCTTCAGATGTCAGCCTCTTCGATCTTGCCATGTGCCCGCCTCAAACCAGTTGTCTCAACCTGTTAACCTGCGTGCATACTAAAAGTCAGCTACGCAGAGTGAGTTCTAGTTAATCACATAACTTACTTTACATACACATATACGTGCCCAAAGGTACGCATTACATACTTAACATGTCTATCGTTCTTACATATACATTCATAACTAACCTTACGTTATAAAGAGCATTCGCCCTACATACCTCGGATATTATTAGGGTTCGGTACCCTTTCTTCCATACCTCCATAGCATACTTTTTATATACATAATCGTAAGGTTTTGTACGTACATACATCATTCATTCTTCATCTTACAACATATATATAACATCAAACCATTTCCTGGCAGTACATGCAATTCCGAAGATCGTTCATGTACCGACAAGAAATCATTCATACATTTCACATAATACATATATGGCATACACTTATCACTTAGGATCACTACTAGAAAAAAGGGCTTCCATGACACGAGCACAATGACATGCGTGATTTATGACGCGCAATTGTGCCAGTCATTAAAACAATGTCATAATTTTTGAAAATTATAAGATTTTTGACACTCATTTTAACTAGTGTCATAAATTGCAAATATAAATTTGCGTGTCATCCATGCCTGTCATCTTTCACTCAAAAAATTTTTCACTCAAAAAGTTAAAACTCTTTTAACATCCCCAATGTATAATAACCAAACCCATTTTATTTGACCTAATAAATTATACCAAAACCCACCGTTCTTTCTCTCTTCCCTCAAAACTCTACCCCCCTCATATCTCTCCTTTCAGCCAAGAACACCGGAATCCAAACACCACGGCCGGCCATGGAATTCATCACGAACGTCTCAAATCGTGCGATGTCATTTTACACCTGATCTCTACTTCCGCCTCAGACACAATTCTAAAACTTTTTTGTTTGATTGTGTTATTACTTAATGACAAAATTGACTTGATCAATTACAAAAGAAAGTCAGAAAAAAGATTTATTAGAACAAGTTTTTTATCATGACTCAAAATTTGAAATGTTATAAAGAAAGATACACACAACTTTTTTGTTTGATCGTGTTATTTCTTATGACAAACTTGACTTGATCAATTACAAAAGAAAAAAGTTATCGTTTCCTAATTTTATTACTTCAGACAAAATGGACTTGATCAATTACAAAATCAAAAAGTTATCTTTTACTTTCTTTCCAATACAAAAATCCAGTCAACTGAAATAATGTAAAGAACAATATATTTGACCTTGATTTCTTCTAAATGTATTTCTAGTTTACAACTTTGATATATTAAAAGTAATATAAAACTAACTACTTTTTAAATAAGAAATCACTTTTCTTAATAACTAATTTAGATCATTGATAGACTGACTTACCTAATCATTTTTATTTCACACTCAAAATAAAATCCATTATAGAGACCGAAACCCCCGATCCAACCTATTGTTGGAATACCGTATGCCCGAGACACATAATTAGGTTAATGTGGCTAGTTGTGTTTGATCCAAGTCGGGTCATACCCAATAACGAGTTAGACACACACCAATTATGTATTTGTTAAGATAAGATCTATGAGACAAATACAGAACACGATACATTCAGAAAATCGGGTTTCTGAATACTTACTTGAAAGTGTTAAATAAATTAATTGGTTAATTTATTTATTCAAATAATTATTATTGGAATGATTATTTAACTATGTGTTCTTTTATAAAATGGTTTATAAAAGATGGGGTGTTTATATATTTTATAAAGTATAAAATAAATAAAAATAAATAAATAAATATATATATTTTTGGGGCCGGTTTTGGGTGGGCCCCACACCCCAAAGTTTTGGTCAAAATCTTGTCATGGATATGGTGGATGTTGAGTAAATTTTACTTGACTAAAAAAAAAAAAAACCTAACACCATGTATGAAAGATTTGATTATGTGTTGAGTGTGAATATATATATATTCTAACAAGCAACACATGTGACTTTTCAAGTTAGACAACCACAAGTCTTTCTTTCTTTGTTCTTGCTTACGGCCAAGATCAAAAGGAGGCTCGGGTCTCGATTATTCGTGTTCAAGCTCCCTAACAAAGTTCGGTGTGTGTTGGAGGCTCGGGGTATCTTCCGTTTGAGGATTTTCCCTTTGAAAGTCTAGCATCAACATCATCATCTTCTTCAACATCAACTACACTCTTAAAAGGTTAAGAATGTAAGTGTTTATAGCTTTGATAGTTTAGTTTTTTCCGTATCATTTGATCCTTGCTTCGGGTTTCTAATAAATAGATTATTGGTAATCTTATAACATGAATAAATTAGGTTGTTCATGTACACATTTCCTATAAACTTGTAATATATACATATATAAACACATGGATACATATGTTTAGTTTGTTTATATCACGCTTCCGCCTTAATTGTGACTAGTTAAATGGTTAACTAAGTATAAAATATCCATAGAAACCCAACAAATGGCATCAAGAGCCGGGATACGGGAAACTAAGCTTCGGGTTTTCGGTTTTATATTTTTCCCCTTGAAAGATTTTATACAAAAATTAACATGCATGATTTTTTTGTATTTAATCTTGTTATTATTTTTGGCTTTGTTCAAAAAAAAATAATAAAAATAAAAAAATAAAAATATAAAACCGAGTAAATGGGCCGAAGCCCAATTCGGGTGAAATTGGGCCGAAGCCCACTTGTTTTGGTTAATGGGCTAAACGGAAAAAAAAAAAAGGGGAGAAAGTGAAATGGGCCGAAGCCCATTTTTGGTTAAATGGGCCGAAGCCCATTTTTGGTTAAATGGGCCGAAGCCCATGAGACCTTTCATTGGGCCGAAGCCCATGTGTTTTGGACATGTGGGCCGAAGCTCATAATCAAGTTATTGGGTCAAGCCCAAAATGGGTTGGGCTAGGCTCGATAAAGTCAAGGGGTTTTGAAACGGGATCCAAAGACATAACGGGTTATGTTTGTTAAAACTAGACCGAGCCGTAGACCAAATGGATGTTTGTTGTAATTGTAATTAATTATTCAAGTTTCGGTTTGTAATAATTAATTAGGGGCAATTTTGTAATTTTGTAATTATTTATTCATATGGGTATGTAATAAATAGATTATTTGTAATATCTTTATTTTATAGAAAATGTATTAGGACATTTGTTTTGTAAAATTAAAGAAGATTGCAAAATTGGAAGTTTGGGCCTTATTGGGCCGGGTATGATGATAATGGGTCTCACAAGCCTATTAAGGGGATTCAAGCCCAAAAGGACCTAAGCCCACCAATTAAGCCCAAATGGAAGCTTATGGAAGCTAAGGCCCAAGTTCAAGCCAAATGGATCACAACGGGGTTGAAGAAGATGCTCGAAGCATTTGGATGCGGGATCGAGTGGGAGCTACAACATCCATGTGTCATGTGTCCCTTAGGATCGGACCTAAGACACACACTTGTTTCGGCTAACAAGTGTGGTCTAACTTAGTGGCTCGTGTCTAAAAAAAAAGAAAATTAATTGACAAGGTATTCAAAAATATCATCTATAAATAAATAAATTTACATAAAAAACTAAGAAAATATCACATTTTCATAATATATCTTGAAGTCGACCCTATGCCTATCCAAATACAAAATATCTACCAATCAACCACCCAATGCCACCAAATAAAAAACATAATAAATATGTTATTAACAACCAATCAAACACCTGTCTGGCTCCATCTTAATCTACCAGACGAAAATTTCAATGAATCACTCGTTCTCACGACTCGGTCACCAAACCGAGCTGACTCACTCCAACCATCCTTTCTTCCGAGTTTCTTACTATTCACCATCCCAATTTTACTATTCAATTCTTCAATCATTTCCCAAAGGGTCTCAACCGATGGCTTTGTAGTCGAAAATAAATGTGACAACTTCTCTTTGCAGCTCCTTAAACTGTCCAAACCCGAACTCAACTCAACCGAGTCGTTGAAACTCAGCAAGTTGACTCGTTCCTTGAACTCAATGACTCGGAGAAAGATTTCGTTAACCGTTGATAAATAATCGTTTGCTAGCAAGTCCATGATACAATGAAGCAACTTGTCGTTTTCGACTAACAGATTATCTGGGACTTTGCATATATGTTCGATCACTGACACCAACGTTGTGAAATCTCGTACCAAATCGAAGTTCATGTACGATGATATCGAATCTTGTTGTTTTTCCTTTTCATGCACAAAAGTTACCAACCCACTAATGTTTTTGGACGTGTAAAGGATGGTTTCTATGTAACATGCGTATCACCTGACCCACGCGGAGAGGACCCACGTGGCGGGTGACGCGCCGTCGCGGAAGTTTGATAGTTTGAAGTTGTTACGGCCACCGGTGGCGGTGAAGACGGAGAGTTGGTCGTTGAGGATGAAGGGGCCGCGTTTGATGATGTGGTGGATGGTGAAGGGGCCGCGTTTGATGATGTGGTGGATGGTTGGGATTTGTAGGCGCCGATCATACGATTCCGTGGGTACCAAAATCGAGTTATTTGGCTAAGAAACGAAGGATTTATGGGCAAACAGATCTGCAGCGCGATAACTTCGCCTGCAAGATTAAGTTCGCCTGATGAACTTCGCCTTCAAGCGTAACTTCGCCTTCAAGCGTAACTTCGCCTAAGGTTTAACTTCGCCTAAGGATAACTTCGCCTACGGCCAAGTTCGCCTAAGGTTTAACTTCGCCTGAAGCCAAGTTCGCCTAAGGTTTAACTTCGCCTGAAGCCAAGTTCGCCTAAGGTTTAACTTCGCCTGAAGTGAAGTTCGTTTAGAAAATAAATTAAAAACCTAATGGAAAACGTGTTAAGGCAGTTATCGAAAATAAAATTTTTCCAAGCTGACCTGGCAGCTTAACCCCAGCCAGGGGCTCTGCCCCTTGGACCCCGCTAGGGGCTGCCGCCCCTAGAACCCCGCTGCCAGGGGCGCTGCCCCCGGACCCCCGTTCGTTGTGGGTCATATATAGATAGAAATACAAAACGAGTAGTAGTAGTTAATTGATATGTGTAAATATTATACAGTTAGCCGAGCCCAGTTAAAGAAAGGAATTACGATCAACGGCGAGCGTAACAGGATCCAGGTGAGTTTCTAGCCCCATTCCTTGTTATGTTTTCGGGGCTGTGTGCATACTTGATGTGTTGTTAATACATTCATCCTAAGTGATAAGTGTATGCCATATGTGATATATGTGATATGTATGAATGATTGCTTGATGGTACGTGAACGATCTTCGGATATTGCACGTACTGTCAGGTTGTAACGTTATAAATATGGTAAGTATGATATGTACGTTTATGTGTATGAACGTAATAAAGCTAATAAAAGAAGGAAATGACGGTTGTATGGTTACGAAAAGGGTACCGAGCCCTAATAATACTCGAGGTATGATGTATGGTTGTATGGTAATGAAGAGGAATCGAACCCTACTAATATTCGAAAACAAGGGACCAGACCCTTATAATATCTGTGATGTTAGGGACCAGACCCTTATAATATCTGTGATGTTAGGGACCAGACCCTTACAATATCTGTGAGGATAGGGACCAGACCCTCATAATATCTGTGATGTTAGGGACCAGACCCTTATAATATCTGTGATGTTAGGGACCAGACCCTTATAATATCTGTGATGTTAGGGACCAGACCCTTACAATATCTGTGAGGATAGGGACCAGACCCTCATAATATCTGTGATGTTAGGGACCAGACCCTTATAATATCTGTGATGTTAGGGACCAGACCCTTATAATATCTGTGAGGTTATAGGGCGAAAGGCTCTTTAAAACGTATGATTATGAATGTAAAGAAAGTATGTAAGTAAGAAAGAAAGTATGTAAGTAAGAATGAAGGTATGAGTACTTATGTGTGTATGAAAGAAAGTTATGAGGTTAAGTACGTATGTATGTAATAAGGTATTGTATGGTATTGTATGATTAACTAGAACTCACTCGGCGTAGCTGACTTTTAGTATGCACGCAGGTGAGTAGGATGAGACAGCTGGCTTGAGTGGAGGACACATGGCAGAAGACTAAAGCCTGGCATCTGAAGATCTGATATGTTTTATAAGTTATGTTTTGATTTTGAAAGACAAGAGGAATGTTTTAAGACATGATTATGAATTGATATGTAATGTTTTATGAAAGTTTTATATTCCGCGTAAAGTTTTTAATTAACTCTGATATTTAGAACTGTGTTTATGAGTAAATCCAACACGAAAGTAGGGTTACCGGTGACCGGGCCTTACACATTCGCCCTACATACCTCGGATATTATTAGGGTTCGGTACCCTTTCTTCCATACCTCCATAGCATACTTTCTATATACATAATCGTAAAGTTTTGTACGTACATACATCATTCATTCTTCATCTTACAACATATATATAACATCAAACCATTTCCTGGCAGTACATGCAATTCCGAAGATCGTTCATGTACCGACAAGAAATCATTAATACATTTCACATAATACATATATGGCATACACTTATCACTTAGGATCACTACTAGAAAAAAGGGCTTCCATGACACGAGCACAATGACATGCGTGATTTATGACGCGCAATTGTGCCAGTCATTAAAACAATGTCATAATTTTTGAAAATTATAAGATTTTTGACACTCATTTTAACTAGTGTCATAAATTGCAAATATAAATTTGCATGTCATCCATGCTTGTCATCTTTCACTCAAAAAATTTTTCACTCAAAAAGTTAAAACTCTTTTAACATCCCCAATGTATAATAACCAAACCCATTTTATTTGACCTAATAAATTATACCAAAACCCACCGTTCTTTCTCTCTTCCCTCAAAACTCTACCCCCCTCATATCTCTCCTTTCAGCCAAGAACACTGGAATCCAAACACCACGGCCGGCCATGGAATTCATCACGAACGTCTCAAATCGTGCAATGTCATTTTACACCTGATCTCTACTTCCGCCTCAGACACAATTCTAAAACTTTTTTGTTTGATTGTGTTATTACTTAATGACAAAATTGACTTGATCAATTACAAAAGAAAGTCAGAAAAAAGATTTATTAGAACAAGTTTTTTATCATGACTCAAAATTTGAAATGTTATAAAGAAAGATACACACAACTTTTTTGTTTGATCGTGTTATTTCTTATGACAAACTTGACTTGATCAATTACAAAAGAAAAAAGTTATCGTTTCCTAATTTTATTACTTCAGACAAAATGGACTTGATCAATTACAAAATCAAAAAGTTATCTTTTACTTTCTTTCCAATACAAAAATCCAGTCAACTGAAATAATGTAAAGAACAATATATTTGACCTTGATTTCTTCTAAATGTATTTCTAGTTTACAACTTTGATATATTAAAAGTAATATAAAACTAACTACTTTTTAAATAAGAAATCACTTTTCTTAATAACTAATTTAGATCATTGATAGACTGACTTACCTAATCATTTTTATTTCACACTCAAAATAAAATCCATTATAGACCGAAACCCCCGATCCAACCTATAACCTCCTAACTTTTTTTTTCATAAATAAAACTACCCAATACATTATGTTTTTAAATAAAGTGCTTGGATGACTCGAGTTCTATATCTATTATATCTATTTAAGATTCATGATGACATAAGTGTTGGACTTAAATATGAAATTAGTAAAGTTCTTTCTATTTCAGATTGATGATGACATAAATATGTCAATTAAAAATATATATCATATTTTTATTAATTAACCTAGGTGAGAACTAAATTTGGTGGTGATGTACTTTTGGTGTTCACTTGTTTTTATGGCTAACTACTTGCTATCTTATCATTTAATAAATTGATCATTTAAAAAAAAGAAAATTAATTGACAAGGTATTCAAAAATATCATCTATAAATAAACAAATTTACATAAAAAACTAAGAAAATATCACATTTTCATAATATATCTTGAAGTCGACCCTCTGCCTATCCAAATACAAAATATCTACCAATCAACCACCCAACGCCACCAAATAAAAAACATAATAAATATGTTATTAACAACCAATCAAACACCTGTCTGGCTCCATCTTAATCTACCAGACGAAAATTTCAATGAATCACTCGTTCTCACGACTCGGTCACCAAACCGAGCTGACTCACTCCAACCATCCTTTCTTCCGAGTTTCTTACCATTCACCATCCCAATTTTACTATTCAATTCTTCAATCATTTCCCAAAGGGTCTCAACCGATGGCTTTGTAGTCGAAAATAAATGTGACAACTTCTCTTTGCAGCTCCTTAAACTGTCCAAACCCGAACTCAACTCAACCGAGTCGTTGAAACTCAGCAAGTTGACTCGTTCCTTGAACTCAATGACTCGGAGAAAGATTTCGTTAACCGTTGATAAATAATCGTTTGCTAGCAAGTCCATGATACAATGAAGCAACTTGTCGTTTTCGACTAACAGATTATCTGGGACTTTGCATATATGTTCGATCACTGACACCAACGTTGTGAAATCTCGTACCAAATCGAAGTTCATGTACGATGATATCGAATCTTGTTGTTTTTCCTTTTCATGCACAAAAGTTACCAACCCACTAATGTTTTTGGACGTGTAAAGGATGGTTTCTATGTAACATGCGTACCACCTGACCCACGCGGAGAGGACCCACGTGGCGGGTGACGCGCCGTCGCGGAAGTTTGATAGTTTGAAGTTGTTACGGCCACCGGTGGCGGTGAAGACGGAGAGTTGGTCGTTGAGGATGAAGGGGCCGCGTTTGATGATGTGGTGGATGGTGAAGAGGCATTTTAGGGCGACGTGGGAGTCGGTGGTGCGGTGGAGGCGGTTCATTAGGGAGTGGATTAGGGTGGAGGCGGTGGCGCGTGAGCTGTCTCCTAGTGTTAGGAGGGTGGCGAGGTGGTGGTTGGTTGGCGGTGTGGATGGTGAGTGGGAAGTGGCGCGGAGGACCGCCACGTGAAGAGAGAGTGTGTTTGGTTTATTGAAAAGAGCGAGTTTGGATAGGGAGACTTTGTCTTTAACGATGCCTATAAAATCCCTCATGGTTGATTGATGTTATTATTGTGACAACCATGGATCATCCATTGATGAATTTAAAAGAGATAAGAGGTTATAGAGAGAGAGAGAGAGAGAGAGAGAGAGAGAGAGAGGGTTGACTATATTGTGAACTTGGTAGAAAGATGATGTTTCAAGAAAGTTTTATTTATTTCAAAGAAAGCCGCTACATTTAAATATTGGTATGCAAGTGTGTCAAATTGCTCCTACTTGCTATTTAAGGATTATATTAACAAGATTGGTTGCAAATCTTTATTGAAATTTGAAAGAACATAATAAAATAGCGACACACATTTAATCTAAAGAAATACCATATGCATACCATCTACGTTATATAATGGCATCTTTGTTGACGTGCCCATCGTATAGAGCATGTGTATACTTGTATAGAAAAGTTACCGTTAGAATATTCGTTCGTATAAAAGACTGGTATAGACTGATAGGGATGTTTCTATACATATGTATTATGTATACAAAGAGCTAGCAAACCTGATTAGCTACTAACTGTTCCATGAGGCTCAACAAAAGGAAGTCTAACTTCTATATAACATAAATACTCAATAAGTAAATAATATCCGAGTAATTCTTTTTGTAAACTTGTTGCATTTGCCATTGTCAAGCCTATTGTGTGAGACTTTCTGGAACGTCCCCCCTTGCCGGCCTTCGATAACGAGTTTGTTGTTAGGTAGGCCGCATATTGAAGGCATAATAACAAAAAGTTGCTATGCATGAGAAAGACTGCATATGCTGAGAATCAAAAAGTTTTCATTCTTTTTGTTGTTGATACGTTTGGTTCCTTTACCCCCCGAAGTTATTTCATTTTTGAAAAAAATTATAGCGGACCATACACAATACCCCGTAAACACCGAAGAACCATAGGTTGGTTTACACTCGTATAAAACAGTTAACGTTAGATTATCTTTATCGACGATTGTATATAATATTATTATAGTTAGGGTGAGAAAATATATAGGTGTACTAATTTATTATAAGATTTTAGTGTATACGTTAACCAGTCGCATTTGTTATTATAGTTACTATATTATACTTGTCAACTAAACACTTATTTGACATTTTAGAGATTTAAAACTAAACTCATGACTTTATACATCCTATTTATTAGTCATGAAATCAACAGAAAATAATTATTTAAGTTAATATATACTTCAATTATATAAAACTATTGAGTAATAGCCTCTGTTTAAATGTCCTAGATATCTAAAACCATTATTACTAACCCCATTTGTGTGGGAATGAAGTACGAGCGTTCAAAATTTAGACTCATTCAAGAGTAAGAACTCTAGCAAAATATGGTCTATTCGAACTCTATTTATGTACACATATCCAAACTCTTTAACCTATTTTCTTTTAATTTCTTTATATACGGTTGGTTACGGATAATGTTGTAGAAATCATTAGGCGTTAGTCAGACGGTTGGGTAGGGATTGTCGATTAATCAAGATTAGTAGGGACTAGTCATGATTAGTCGGATTGAAATTTATATGTAATTTTTCAAATATATATACATACTTATACCAAATTTATATATAAAATTTTCAATGTTGACCGATCTTGACCAAATAACGATTAATCAGCAACTATATGGTGGGGTAACGACTACGACTAGCGATTAATCGGGGATTAATCGACACCAAAAAGGACTTTTTACAACCACGATTGTGGGTCACATATGTTTCTAACTGAGAGAGAAAGCCAAAGCATTAAGGGATTTACGGCGATATATGAGAGGAACGGAGAAAAACTCGTGATTACAGTCTTTGTTTGTCGGGGCGAGCACTCTCTTTTCTTTGTCAAATTTCGTCTCTTTCCTATCGGCGAGTTCCGACCCCATTGTTTAAAATTTCTTCATCCAAGCCCCAATTCAGGTCTTTAATTTGAACTAAAAGTTTTATATCAACTAGTGTAGCCAGGTACTGACTAACTAAGCAACCTCTAAAGCAACTATAGAAAAGAGAGAAGATATGTATAACGGAGAAGAAGAGATTATATAGCATATGGTTCAATTAAAGTGGGTTGGGTAAAACAAACAATAATAAATGATCTAAGAATATTGATCATGTTAAATAAGATTTAATATAACAATTATATTTGTTTTTAATTAATAATAGAGTAAGACCGGCAGGCATAAGTATCTCATTAAGTTGTAATGTTTTAAAAGGCTTTAGAGTTTTTATAAGATAACTTGTTGACCAAGTTAGGTTAGTAATATAAATACCTCAACTAAGTTATAGTACGTATTACAAAAGTTATTGTAATTAGGTTTTTTAAGATATTTGTTTTCTTAGCTATAATAAAAGTCAGTTTATTTTTATTTTATGTTTTTCGTTAATTATCGTTTATCAATCTTGAATTGGTATATGAACCTGGTTCAAGAAAGGCAAAATAACAAATCAGGTGTTTCGATCCAAGTAGCGACCACATGCCGACCTGCAATCATCAACTGAGCATTAGGGGATCGCAAGTTTGCACCACCAAGAAGAGAGAGTGCAGAATAAACCACCTATTCACCTTGTGTTATATCATCGTTTTGGTTTGGAGAGGTATTAAGTGCAAGATTGCTTAATGTTTGCTTACAAAGTTAAGAGATATTTTTTATCCTCATTCTTCGACACGGTTTGATGTGGGGAAAAAAGAATATTATTCATAGAATTATCATTATTGTGTGCTGGTGTATTAGAAAGACTTGGAATGAGACACTTGGAATGAGACTATTTTCTCAAATAGGAGGTTAAGGTGGACTTGATATTGGGGGATCGATGATTAATTGTTTAGTTTTCTTTCTCTCCGTTGGAAAGATGCAAAAAATTGCATGTTATGTCACGATCTCCATATTAAAGGCCATATGTTGGTTTTTGCTAATAAATTTACTTGATTGTGAATTTAAAGCCATACTGCAACGAGTGGCAAATATTGCATCTTCTCTATTAAGTTATTGATATTTTTTCTGCCTACCTAATTCAATGCATTATTTAATCCATCGTGTTGCCCATAAGCTCCAGTGCACTATCACTACAACTACGCCACTTGTGACACTAAAACCTGCTGTCGGTTTTCATTATCATCGCCACTATCACCAAAACATTGAAACGCCTTTGAATTCAGGCAGTCTCGAAAGTCAGGTTAACACATGGTCATTGTTTTTAATTATGGTATAAGCCGCAAAATTAAAATCGTTTACAACTCGTCTATGGTATATATAATTATAACTAGTGTTTTTCCTTGCGCGTTGGCTGGGCAGTTCGGTAAAACACAGGTAGTGGTAAAACACAAACATTGATACGGCAAGTTGACGCGAATTCGGCTGGTTGCCGATTCTTGCTGTAAAGCCCCGTTACCGGTAGCCCTACTTTGGTGTTTGATTTACTCATAAACATAGTTCTACAAATCAGAGTTAATTAAAACTTCCGCGGAATAATAATAATAATAGTCAACCATTCATTACAAACATTCTTAACTTGTCTTTAAAACATAACATAAATGATAATATCAAAACATCACGACAAATCTTCAGATGTCAGCCTCTTCGATCTTGCCATGTGCCCGCCTCAAACCAGTTGTCTCAACCTGTTAACCTGCGTGCATACTAAAAGTCAGCTACGCTGAGTGAGTTCTAGTTAATCACATAACTTACTTTACATACACATATACGTACCCAAAGGTACGCATTACATACTTAACATGTCCATCGTTCTTACATATACATTCATAACTAACCTTACGTTATAAAGAGCATTCGCCCTACATACCTCGGATATTACTAGGGTCTGGTACCCTCCATCCTCGAATATTATTAGGGTCCGGTACCCTTTCTTCCATACCTCCATAGCATACTTTCTATATACATAATCGTAACGTTTTGTACGTACATACATCATTCATTCTTCATCTTACAACATATATATAACATCAAACCATTTCCTGGCAGTACATGCAATTCCGAAGATCGTTCATGTACCGACAAAAAATCATTCATACATTTCACATAATACATATATGGCATACGCTTATCACTTAGGATCACTACTAGAAAAAAGGGCTTCCATGACACGAGCACAATGACATGCGTGATTTATGACGCGCAATTGTGCCAGTCATTAAAACAATGTCATAATTTTTGAAAATTATAAGATTTTTGACACTCATTTTAACTAGTGTCATAAATTGCAAATATAAATTTGCGTGTCATCCATGCCTGTCATCTTTCACTCAAAAAATTTTTCACTCAAAAAGTTAAAACTCTTTTAACATCCCCAATGTATAATAACCAAACCCATTTTATTTGACCTAATAAATTATACCAAAACCCACCGTTCTTTCTCTCTTCCCTCAAAACTCTACCCCCCTCATATCTCTCCTTTCAGCCAAGAACACCGGAATCCAAACACCACGGCCGGCCATGGAATTCATCACGAACGTCTCAAATCGTGCGATGTCATTTTACACCTGATCTCTACTTCCGCCTCAGATTATTCCAGATTATGGCGCGGCTGGTGAGGCGCGACCGACCACCGCCGGTATCATCACCAACGCAACCACTATCTAATCCTAATTACTACATCAGGAGGTACGATTTTAAAATTTTCTCTAATCGTTACAAAATATATGTTGACATCTTTGAAATTTCCGTACAGTTTGACCCTAATTACTTGGATTTGCTAAATTTCTTTATCTTTACATATGAGATATGAAGAACTGAAATAACGATTTTGATTCGAATTCGACGAAAAGAATAAGAACTGAGTTTATATATTACAAAGTTGATGCTGAATTAGCTCAATTATGAGTACAATTTGAGCCCTAAGTACTTTAATTCACTTGATTTTTGAAGTTATTAAGCTTGCACTACTTGACTTCAGTAGGGTTGGAGATTATGAACTTGAATAGTAAATAAGTGATTCACAACCAAATACAAGTTTGGATTTAAAGAACACGGTGAAAGATAACTCTTTGTATCCTAAAATACAGTTTAGTTTAGGGATAGCAAAATCGGTACTGATTTGGTACCGTCGGTACCGAATCTGTACCAAAGTTTTAAGTTTCGGGATCAGTACGGTACCGGTATTTCTCGATTTTTTAGAACCGAATATTTCGGTACCGGTACCAAGAATTTCCGATTTTCGGGATCGGTATTTTCGGGACCGGTACCGGTCAGTACCGTTCATCCCTAGTTTAGTTGTGTTTACTAGAAGTTGGTGAAACCGAAACTTATGATACTATGATTTACAATTGCAGACATACTACTATTGAGGTTGTTGATCCTTGGTAGTTGGTACACTGCTAATTGACAATATCGTTTTTCTTCAAAAAGAGGGGTCGTAAAACGGATCCTGTTGTTATCTGGTTGACCGGAGGACCGGTATGCAGCAGTGAGCTTGCACTCTTTTATGAAAATGGCCCTTTGAAAATTCAAAACAACGGTTCTCTTGTCTGGAATGAATATGGATGGGATCAGGTAACATTATTATTAATTTATCTATTTGTTGATTTCCCATTACTTATTTAATCTGTATGTTTTTAAATTTTAATAACTTGTGATATAAGTGCACAACATTATATGTTTGTTGGCATCCAGGCATCCAACCTATTGTTTGTTGACCAACCTATTGGAACCGGATTTAGTTACAGCTCAGATAAACGAGACATTCGACACAACGAGCAGCGCGTGAGTGATGACTTATATGATTTATTACAGGTTTGTTTTCTATTTGACTATTTCAGTGTGTTGTTAATATATGTAATTATGCAACTATGCATAATGTCTGTTTGGTTACTTTGATTATGTTATAATTTAGGCCTTCTTCAAAGAGCATCCGGAATTTGTGTAAAATGACTTTTATATAACCGAAGAATCATATGCCGGTCACTATATTCCTGCATTTGCTGCTAGAGTCCATGAAGGAAACAAAGCTAAGGAAGGAATCCACATAAACCACAAGGTTTTTTTTTTTTTTTTTTTTTTTTTGCATAATGGTTTTATTACAAATATGGTTTTTATGACACTAACAATAAAAATATCAATTGTATAAAATCAAATTTGTGTAACTTAGAATTTCAAAGGAGTCAAATAACCTCAGAAATTATATAAATGGAAAAAATGTAAAAAAGTATTAATATGTGAGAAAAAACATAAAAAGGTTTAAGATCAAACGGGTCACTTTTTTCTTTATTTTTATTAGATTAGATACACATTTTATGTCATTAACCAGCTACATAGTTTATTGTTTCAGAAATTACAACTACTGGATGTTAACAACCGGCTGAGATTAGATACTGGACCGAAGACTTTAAGGATGCAATCAACAGGGTGGCTTTTTCTTTTTGGCTCAATGAGGTTTGTTTTACTTTGTAAAATGTTATATGGAATTGTCTCATCGTTTGACCTAACGTTTTTTGTTTATTTTTTAACTTAGGTTAGTGGAGGCAAACACGGATACACAGAGACAAATTTCGATGTTGTTCGAGAAGATTGGTCGGCGTATACACACCGTTTATATTTCGTTAGTGATATGTATTACATTAAATATTAACCAACACTTTTGTTAACTTGGGGATTATATGTAATATTTTGATTCATGATGTTTAATTTAGAAATGGAATGTATAGTTTTGCTGCAATATTTGGAGTCATTAATTTTAATATTATTAATTATGCAAAACAAAAAAAATAAAAATTAAAAGTTATACAATGACATGCATAAATGCATGTCGTTAATGGGTGTCGTAAACACCAATATTGAAAGCGCGTCATAAATGCATGTCAAGAACGTGTGTCACAAATGGGTGTCATTAAAGCGTGTCATAAAATATGACACACTGAAAGCGTGTCATATTCAATTTATGACACAGCTTCAATGACACACATTTACGTGTCATAAGGGCCCTTTAATGACACGCAATGCGTGTCATTGAAGGCCTTTTTTCTAGTAGTGGATAAGTGTATTAACTAATTACATCGAGTATGCACACAGCCCCGAAAACATAACAATGAATGGGGCTAGAAACTCACCTGAATGCGGTTACGTACGTACATACATCATTCATTCTTCATCTTACAACATACATATAACATCAAACCATTTCCTGGCAGTACATGCAATTCCGAAGATCGTTCATGTACCGACAAGAAATCATTCATACATTTCACATAATACATATATGGCATACACTTATCACTTAGGATAAGTGTATTAACTAATCACATCGAGTATGCACACAACCCCGAAAACATAACAAAGAATGGGGCTAGAAACTCACCTGAATGCGGTTACGTTCGCTGTTTATAGTTATTCCTTTCTTGAGTTGTGCATGGCTAACTGTGTAATAATTACATTGTAGGTTCCTGGACGGATCGTACACGGGATGTCGCTATCTGCGCAGGTGCGGAATCCCTGCGTAGGTAGATACGAGCGTAGAATACGTATATAACAAACACACGGGCAATAACCAAAACACGTTATATTGATAACCCGAACACGTGACACGAGGTCACTATTACAGACTCTGACACGTAACTCTCACTGAAACGAAAACCTAACCAAAACTCGCTAACTCTCAACTGTTACGGAGAACAGTTTATATAAACACGACAACTTCGCCTCAGGCGAAGTTGTCTATAACTTCGCTTGTTCAACAAGTTCGCCTGAGCGAACTTGTTAACAACTTCGCCTGTTCAACAAGTTCGCCTGAGCGAACTTGTTGACAACTTCGCTCGTTACATAAACATAAACATAATCAAAAACATAATTACATTACAGACTCGATTACAATCGTTAGACTATGAACTACTGACAAACATGTACCAACAGACTCCCCCTTGGCAGTAGCTTCATATCTTGATCTTCAAAGCTTGAGTCTTGTAATCTTGTACCTTTACGCGTGCGCTCCTTCTCTAACACATACCGACACCACCCTTTGATATTTCCTTGCTTGATCCTTCCAAGCAGGAATGTAGAAGATCTTCTTTTCGTTGAGCATCTTCAGATCAGCTTGCGATAGATTAACAAGATGCATCGGGTCGTAAACCCTAAGCACTTCTTGTTCATCCTCATCTTCCATTACCGCCTCCGCTGTTTCACAATCCACGAACCACCATTTTAGGTCTTTGAGCACGTCCTTGGGCATAAGCTTCATCGGTACTTCTTTAAGGCACCGGATCGGTTTATATTTCATAACCATCCAAGGCTTTCCATCAGCTCTCAAACCTCTATCCTTGTCTTCGACAAGTTTCCCCTTTTGTGGTTTCAGCAGCTCAAACTTCTTCTCCTTAATGCTCTCTTTCCATACGATCTTTCCGATGACTCTAGCCATGTTATTGTCACTTCGATTTATCAACCCCAATCTGGCTAAGTCTTTAACCTCACATTCAGGCAGTGTGTTTAATGATCTCAAAGTTCTCCTGAAGTACTGAATCCCGTCATATATTTTGATCACGAAGAGCCGCAGCTGCTCATCATATATCCAGCAGATAATACCTTTCTTTGCTTCAGCGTATCCCTTAATATTGTAACTCTTTTTGAACATTTTAAGGACCGCCGGTTTCTTCGTCTTTACGAACCATTGAGCACAACCTTCCTTCCAATTCGGCTGCTCTTCCCATTCAGTATCTTCCACCACTGTCTCATCACCCATATCGGGCATCTCAACCTCTGGAATCTCGTGTTCAATATCTTCATCTACTATCTCCCCTTCTTCTATCACACTTTCAACAATAATTTGCTCACCGATCTTCTCAATCTCATCACTCAGCAGCACATCTTCTTCAAGCATAAAATCATCATCATCATCTAGCTCTTTCAACGCGTCGATTACATCATCAACATCATCATCATCACCAGCTGCGCTTGTAGACTCCCCCTCAGCTGTGGAAGTACCAAGAGCTATAGAAGTTCTTGGCAGCTCACCACCTGCACCTTCCGGTGCATTGGGATCATCGTCATGATCTTCTCTCCGTTTTGTCCTCAACTCATCTCCCCTACAGCTCATCTCCCCCTGAGATGCCAAGAACGCTTTCATAGCGTCTATGATCTTCCCATGCTCGACCAGGAGAGAGGCCTGTAGTTGGTTTGCTTCCACTAGGCTCTGAATAGTCTTGGACTGCTCAGCTACGATCCGCTCTAGTGAAGCTATCCTTTCGGAGTCTGAAGTAGGCGTTGGAGTTGGCGGGACATCAGCAGCAGAAGTGACCGCAGGTGGTACACTTGGTAACCCTGCAGTAGTAGTGACCGTGGACTCAACAAATCGTGCTACTACCACCGATGGAGTAAGCGATTGAGGTGGTAGAGACACAATTGTTGGAGTCGACGTCTGGACGCCAGTAACCTGTGCTGTAGAAGGAATAAGAGACATACCAGACAAGGCAGGTGGAGCAAAACGTACCAGCCTTGAAGTTTCTCCAGCTCCCGAACCCATACCTGTCCGTTCTCTTCTTGAACGTCTGAGCACTAGCTGAACTGCTTCTTCTTCATCATCTTCCTCGTCATCGTCGTCCACCGTTCTCTTCCTCTTCCCAATCGTTCTCTCCCTAGACACCATCAATCGTCTAGCTTCAGCAAATGTCTCATCAAGATCGGAGTCAGCTACCGAAGTAACTGCTCTAGTAACATCCATGGCCTGAGAACCCGAGACATCCATATCAAACATTCCTTGGCCGCTAAAAGCAGCATCAAGGTCGACGTCTTCAGCAGTAGGCACAGCAGGCGCAGCCGATACAGCATGAGGTGCTGCCGCCTGTTGTGGTCTTGGGTCTCTGAACTCGTCCCCACCAGCAGGAACATACTCCGGGTTGACAAGATACCCGAACAGTGGAGTATGCCTGGGACGCAGCTCAGGCTTGCTTCGTGCGCTAGAAGTGCGACACTGAGCAAAGATACGCTTCGTCACACATTCAACGTATCTAATAGGGCGTCTCTGAGGTAGCAACGGAGCCACATGATTGAGAATCATTTGTAAGAATCGAGGATACATAATAAATCGCTCACGCGCCACAGCCCTCCTCTGACGATCAATCTCGTAAAATATCAGCTGGCTAAATGAATATCTTCTGTTGTAAGTCAGGGCAGTCATGGCAGACTGCATCGTCGCGCCCATTCCATCAGTTCCTGCCTTCCTCCCAGACATGCACACGATTAAGATGTGCATTAGGAAGCGCCACTGATCTAACAAAAACCCTTTTCTCCTCTGCGTGTTCCCCAACGGACCTGAATAACCCATCCTGAGATATGCCCCATCACGAAAAGGAGCGACGAACTCCGTTGGGTCATCCCTCGTTTCTTCTCCGAACTGCAAAGCCAACCGTATATCTTCTGAAGAGAACTGCACAACATGACCATTTACGGTTGCTCGCATCACCGGGGGCTCAACCCGACAATCATACTCTACCGACCGCCAAAAGTCTTCAATGTTAGGTAGTGAAATAGGCAAGGTATTCGTGATTGCATGGAAGATCCTTGAGCACAGGAGAAATGAGATTATTTCCCTGTAGTCCTCCACGCCACTTGCGTCTGGGTCTAACATGATGTACTGGTTATGCGCTGGAAAGAACTGTCTTTGATCATCACCGTCATCACCACCAGCACCGCCAACAGCAGCCATATCTGCACTAAACAAACCAAGTTAGATAGCTGTTAAGCAACTCACAAGTTCGCGTTATACCATGAGCGAAGTTGTGATTAAAACTGTATAGGCGAACTTAAAGGTGAGGCGAAGTTGGGAACAACTTCGCTTCATCTGTAAGTTCGTCTAAATAACTGTTAAACAAATTGGTTTAGGCGAAGTTGAAGATAACTTCGCCTTGTCACAACATCGCCTCAGGCGAAGATAAGTGTTAGGCGAAATTAAGCTTCAGGCGAAGTTGTGGATAACTTCGCCTTAGGCGAAATTAAGCCCAGGCGAAGTTGTGGATAACTTCACCTTAACCCTAACTTCGCCTGAACTTAGTCGGCGACTGTTAGGATTCCAACACCGGAAATCCGGTGTTTTCGGCTAAGTTCGACGATCAAGGACATCAATACACATGATATTAAGGATGTTTAGATGAGAAGCCTGTCCATGCACACGTTAACACAAGTTTTGAAAATTTCGGTTTTGAAGGTCCGACGACCCGAGGTCTCGAACCGGGTAAAAACGATCAAGAACGAACAAGTTTGTGAGAGATATCGACAACACATACCCTCAATGATAATAAAAACTAGAAGCAAAGATCGAAAACGGAGATAAAAACCAAGTTCGCCGGAGATCTCGCAAGTTCGCCGGAAAAATAATTTCGCTGATATTATAATGATGGTTACTGTTTAAAAATCAACTTATATAGGGTCAGAGTTGGTCAGGCGAAGTTAAGGATAACTTCGCCTAGGCGAAGTTAAGCACAAGTTCGCCTGATTCAACAACTTCGCCTACATTTTCAGAATCAACCCTTTAATTTTGAACATTTTGCAATTAACATTTGAAAGTTTCATAAAGAGTTAAACAAAAATGATCAAGTCTAAGTAACCAGATATACAATAATACAACTACAAAAATAGAAAAAATTATAAAAATTTAACGAAATAAGGGATCAAATTTCAGTCTTGGTAGGGACAGCTATGTTTTAGAAAAGATCCTAACAGGAATCATACTAACTACGTGACAGTCACATAGATCCGTGTTTAGCTGTATTATGACATATAGAGACAGGTTGTAAGCAGGTAATATACTTAAGATGGTTTTCATCGTTTCTGTGATACGAGTTAGGTTCAATTAATCCTTAAAATTTAAGTGGGCAACAGCTCAGAAATATTGATGCCTCCTATCTATCCTCAAAGCGTATTTGGCTTTCCCCAAGTCACCCCGAATTGACTTCGACCCATAGTGTCTGATTAACTTGTATGTATTCTTCTTCTGTTTCCCGTTCTTCATCTTGCTCTAAGATAGAGAAGTCTTGAATTTATGATCACTAATATGTTACAATAACTCAAATTTTTTTTTTTTTTTTTTTTTAACATAGACTTCAAAGTAGAATTTTACTGCAAGTCCCGAATCTGGATCACTGCAGTGTCTTGAAACGCTTTCTTCACGGGAATCAGAACACACATGGGCTCGTGTATGACTGGGTAATCGCTTTTCTGCCTATCATTCGAAAAAATATATATGAAGACACGCAAAACACTTAAGGAGTTTCCACGTAAAATCAAGTAAAATTAGTTTGTATCACATCTACTTTTACGCACCATAAAAAGTTACCATGACATACAATGATTGTCCTAAAGCCTTTTAAGCCTAATAACTTCACCAGTTAAGCACACACAATCAGTATATATATCATTTTCCAAGGTTAGATCAATTTTCTGTTGAACATAGCACATTTACTTCATACGAAGTAATAGACTTGAAAAGTAATTTCATTTCCCTAAAAAAATTTTTGACTTCAATCGCCCCGTTCACGTCAAAGTTTTCAGGTAAACGGCAATCCTGAAGATCCAATGGATCAACTGGACCGACCACATACAGGTATGTGTTCTTCTAACTAAGTATGAACGACTAATTTTCAGCGATAGAAAGAAAACACATCATAAATTGCCCCGGTCACTTTCAGTCATCTGGTTAATGGCTATCCTCAAAATCTACAAGTAGAAGATGAGGACCAAAACATATCCTAAGACATGTCCTTCCAACTGAGATAACCGACATAATTTTAAGCGATTAGTGACGTTTTTTTTTTTTTTTTTTTTTTTTTTTTTTTTTTTTTTTTAAGACACAAAAGAAAAGCATGGTTACTCGGGATTGATCATCCCGTTTAGCTCAATTAGGTTTTGAAATCTGGATTTATCAAACGCTTTTGTAAATAAATCAGCGAAATTCTCGAGCGTATCGACTTTTTCGATCTTAATCAGTTTCTTCTCAGCACAATCCCGTATGAAATGATGACGAATGTCAATATGTTTGGTTTTACTATGTTTCACGGGATTGTTAATTACTGAGATGGCTGCAGTGTTATCAATTAAAATAGGAGTGAGTAAGAAATTCAGACCATAGTCGCGCAATTGTTGCTGAATCCACAAAACCTGTGAACAGCAGTTGGATGCTGCCATATATTCAGCTTCACATGTTGAGATTGCAACTGACGTCTGTTTCTTGCACTGCCAGGAAACTAATCTTCCACCGAGAAACTGACATCCTCCTGTTGTCGACTTCCGACTCTGATTGCACCCTCCATAATCAGAATCAGTATAAGCAACCAGTTCCACGTCTCCTCCCTTCGGGTACCACAACCCTAGCTTCGGCTTGCCCTTGAGATACCGTAGTATCCTCTTTGCACCTTTCAAATGAGATTCTTTCGGATTTGCCTGAAAACGTGCACAAAGACAAACAGCAAACATTATATCAGGCCTAGAAGCAGTTAAATACATTAATGAACCTATTATCGCTCGATACTGAGTTGGGTCCACATCCGCGTCACCATCTGATTCAGTGCCCAACTTGTGATTGACGCAGATTGGAGTGTCATATGGAGAACTGTCCTCCATCTTGAATCGTTTGAGCACATCATGAACGTACTTCGTCTGATGAATGAACATCCCGTCCTTCTTCTGATCAACCTGCAATCCTAGAAAGAAAGTTAGTTCACCCATAGCACTCATTTCGAACCTTTTCTTCATGACATCCTCAAAATCTTGACACATGGAGACTCTTGATGCAGCAAATATGATGTCATCCACGTAGACTTGAACTAGTAGGAAGTCGCTTCCTTCTCTCTTCACGAACAGTGTGCTGTCAATTAAACCCCTTTCAAAACCATTCTCGAGCAAGTAGTCCGATAACGTTGAATACCAGGCACGAGGTGCCTGATGTAATCCATACAGCGCCTTGCTCAACTTGTAAACGTGATCTGGGAAGTCTGGGTCAGGAAAACCCGGAGGTTGCTCAACATACACAACCTCATCAACTTTCCCATTTAAAAACGCACTCTTCACATTTAGCTGAAACACCTTCATTCTCTTACATGCAGCAAACGCCAAAAACAATCTTATCGCTTCCAACCGGGCGACAGGAGCAAACACCTCATTGTAATCAATACCCTCTTGCTGATTAAAACCTTTAACAACCAGCCTTGCCTTGTTTCTAATGATAATCCCCTTTTCATCCCTCTTGCACTTAAACACCCATTTTGTGCCTATAGCATGCACATTCCTTGGTTTTTCAACCAAAGTCCAGACTTCCATCTTCTCGAATTGAGCCAACTCTTCTTGCATGGCCTCGACCCACGAGCTGTCCTTAAGAGCCATTTGATAATTTTTTGGTTCAATCTGGCTAATAAAGTAGGAGTACAAACATTCGTTCATTATACCCGTTTCTTTAATGTTTGTATAAACACAGGTGTGCTCATTCAAGCTACTTCTGGTTTGTACACTGGAGGACACATCACCTATAATATTCTCCAATGGGTGATCTTTGTGAATTCTCGTGGTCGGAACAGCACCGACATGCAAATTATCTTCCAAATTTGAAGAGATCTCATCAATGGTTGTTTCTGGCTGAGAGTGAAATGGATTGATAAACTCATCTTCAGGTAAGGCAGCAGGGGTATCAAAAGTGTTTGATGTGGAAGGTTGACTTTTCTCAATAAACTGTCGATGCAATAGATTCTCTTCCTCATCAAGTATCATCTTCGACGCAATTCTTTCTTCTTCTTCAGAAATTTCCAAATTAGGGATGTTAAATGACTTAAACAGCTTAACATAGTCGAAAAGCTCAGCAGGTCCATTGCTTGGTTTTGGCGATTGGTAACTAGTAATGTCGGTGTTACACACCACCTCCACCTTGCAAGTCGACGTATTGAAGACCCGTCTGTTGGGAGTCCCAACAACATAACCGACTAAGATTCCTTCATCGGCTACTTCACCAAATTTCGAATTAGTCTTCAAAATCGAACAAGGAGACCCGAATGGTTCAAGACCGCTCAAGTTGGGCTTCCTTCCATGCATAAGCTCGTAGCAAGTTTTACCAAGTCTCTTAACGGTTAACACCCTATTCAGAACATAGCAGGCTGTAGCAACTGCTTCAGCCCAAAATATCACAGGAAGTTTTGAATCTGCCAGCATAGTTCTGGCTCCTTCAATTAAAGTTCGGTTCTTCCTTTCAGCCACTCCATTCTGTTGCGGAGTATACGGAGCGCTGTATTGATGTTCAATTCCTTTCTGAAGACAGAAGATTTCCATTTCAAAGTTCTTGAACTCTGTTCCATTGTCACTTCTGATGTATTTAACTGATTTACTCATGACGTTCTCAACTTTTGTAATTAGATTCTTCACCATTTGAGCCGTCTCATCTTTCGATTTCAGAAAATATACCCACGAATATCGCGAGTAGTCATCAGTGATCACCAAGCAGTAAGAAGTACCTCCTAGACTTTTTACATTCACGGGACCGAAGAGATCCATGTGAAGTAGTTCTAGAGTACCGGCAATAGAGTTGACCTTCTTGGTGAGATGGGATTTCTTGTGTTGCTTTCCCTTCTTGCATGCTATACATTTGTCTTCAAAGTTAAAACTTTTTAAGGGAACGCCCATCACAAGCCCATTCTTGACAATGAAGTTCATCTTCCGAAGATGAATGTGCCCCATTCTCCTGTGCCACAATTCAGATTCTGATTCGCTTGCCTTCGTCATTAAACACGATTCTCCCGTGGCCATTTCAGTATACCTCATATCCATCACATATGTATTTGTTTCACGTGGAGCTTTCATTACTATCCACTCGTCTGGTATCTGGAAACCAGGCTTCAACACGATCGCTTCATTCTTCGTAAAATGGACAGTGTAATCTTTATCACAAATCTGCGACACACTCAGCAGATTGTGCTTCAATTCCTCCACAAAGTTCACATTCTCAAGTGTCATCCTTCCATTTGACACTGTACCTCTACCAGTAATTCTTCCTCCGCTTTCACCAGCAAAACTAACTCTCGCTCCCTGAACAGGTTTTAAGTCTTGCAAAAGTGTTTGTTGCCCGTCATGTGCCGGGAACAGCCGCTATCTACAATCCAAAGACTGTGGGCAGCCCTGTTCAACTGTTCCTGCACAATAAAACAGAGAATTAGAATCTTGGGACCCAAGACCAATTGGTCTTGGATCGATACGTCCCGTACCCTGGCTTTCCAAAGTTAGCATCAGGATAATTCCTGTAAGTCCTGTTAGGAGATCACCTTGAAGATTGAGTGTGATGCCTTCCAAACCTATGTGAATTGAAGGTGTTATATCTTGTGGTTTGGTTGAAAAACTGAGGTTTGTTTTTATGAAAACTTGAATTAGTTACATTTTGGCATTTTGAAAAGTTTTCATTTTTAGCAGTATCAAACTGATGCTTATTCTCAGTTTTATTTGGCCTCACACCTCTGTATCTCGGCGTCAGAGGGCAATCTGCAACAAGATGTCCTAATTTATTACATCTAAAGCAACACCTACTCTCCATTTTCTTTTCAAATGTTGGTTTGGATGTAGAGGCAGTGTTACCAGCCGTTCGTCTCACATAAGGTGGGACATACGGGTTGAGTGGAGTACTCTTTTTAGAAGATTTATTTTTATCTCCACCAGTGGGTAACACTACCTTCTCTTTCGTCTTACCTGATTCAGACAACTTATCCGAATCCGATGAGACTGGACTCGTAACAGAAATATTTACACTAGAAACAGGCGAACTCGTTTCGCCATTACTAACAGTTGGTTCTTTACATGTAACCTTGATTGGAATTGTCTGAGGAACTTCAAAATCCACAGATTTCTGAATACTAGGGTTGAAAGTGTAGTTGTGGTTATAAGGTGGTGGCACCTCGTGATAACCAATTCCTCCCCTCTTTGCAGAGGTACCTTGATCACTAACGAGGTGATCTAGAATAGCTGAGGAATTTCGGAACTGCTCGAGTTTTCGGTTCAGTTCCACCACTTTCACCTGGTGGTCAGCAATCTGCTTTTCTCGTTCAGCAATAAGTTTAGTCTTTTCTTCTAAAACCTCATAACTTAGGTCAATTACATAAATTTTTTCAGCAAGTTTAGTTTTTAAGCTTTTGACATCTTTTTCACATGCTTTTATTTTAACTTTGTAACTGTTTTCTCTTGCCTTAGTAAAATGATGATCTTCTTTAAGTGTTTTAAATTCAGCATCTAAACGAACATACTGATCAGTTATGGTAGCAAGTTGCTCAGACAAATTCTCACATTTTGTACAAACAAGTTTAGAACTTACCTCGGAGGGTTGACCATCGTTATCTGCCATGAAAGCTTTCTCCTTACCAGTTGCTTTCTCCTCTCCAGTCATCTTCTCACAATCTTCATTTTCTACCTTAGCCATATTCGCCTGCTCACCAGTTTCATTCGCATGCAAGTTCCAGTTGTATTCACCGGCTTCTCTAGACAACATGGCATTGACATCTTTACTAATCCCAGTAGGCTGTGCAGACCGGCCTTGACCCCGTTCAACTCTCTCGTTTCTGCATTCTTTAGCAAAGTGCCCATACTGTTGACAGTTATAGCACCTCACTTTAGACTTGTCGAATCCGGGCCTACCACCAACAAACTTTCTCCCCGTCTTATTCATGAAACGCTTGACTCGCCTCACTATCATGGCCATTTGCCATTGCAAATCCATCTCCTCCAGATCATCAGCATCGATCTGGTCATAATCCTCATCCAAAACAGCAGGGTCCACAATCTTCCCTTGTATGTAGTTCTCATATGAAGCAATAAAAGATGCATAGACTGCAAACTGCTCTTCAGCAGATTTGACACTCATCGGCATCTTGGAATAGTTATTGCTTGAGGCACTGGGAGAGAAACTACGGTTGGATGTTTGAGGTTTCGAAGCACTTGAACCTCCAGCAGCAAAGCAAACATCACCGTTCATGTTTACTGAAACGTTTCCTTCATGAGAAGAGTTTGAACCTGACTCTCCTTTGGAGTAGTAAGCAGCAGATTCAGGCTTCGAACTTGAGCCTGAGTTAAGTTTGGCACCATACATACCAGGGTCTTGAATCTGATCTGTTGGTGTCTCTTTACGAACCATATTAAGCTCAAAGGTTCTGAGCTTGTTTACTGCTGTCTCCAAATCACAATTAGGAAAGTCTCTGTCTTCCCTCATCAGAACTGTGTACATTTCCCACTTCGGTGGGAGAGCATCGAGAAGCTTTTCAACTATCTCCTCTTCTCTGTAAGCAATCGAATAGTTGTTTAGCTCTGTCATTAGATGATAGTATCGAGTGATAATATCATCCAGAGATTCGTTCTTCAAATATTTGAAGACAGAGAACTGAGTCTTCAACAGTTTAATCTTCGAGGCACGAATACCCACGTTCCCTTCGAATCTATTTTCAAGAGCATCCCAAAGCTCTCGAGCCGATGTATACTTTCTGAAAGTATGAAGGATCTCCTGTGGAAGAGCCATAGTGATAGCTGCGTGAGCCTTGCTTTCGGCTTCGTACATCTTCTTCTCATCTTCCTCCATCTTGCTGTACTTCTTAACCACATCACGACCTTCGTACACCATTGTCGGTGGGATATATCCATCCTGGATGCACACCCACATCTTTGCATCCTGGTATTTAATATATTGAATGAATCTATCCTTCCATGCCACAAAGTCAGTTCCTTTTAACAGCCTTGGGGCCTTAGTGGCTGACCCCGCTTCGACTTCCATTTTCACCAATTCAGAGATGTTAATTTGTGACATCTTTTCAAAACCCGAAAAATTCAAAAATTTGTCCAAACAGTTCTAAAGGCGAAGTTAAGAATAACTTCGCTTAAGTGTTAACTTCGCTGGAAAAATTCTTAAATTCGTGTGACTCGGCGAAGTTGAGAATCACTTCGCTTAAGGTAAGCGAACTTATCAGGTAAGCGAAGTTGAGGATAACTTCGCTAAGGCGAACTTATGAGGCAGGCGAAGTTGTGAATAACTTCGCTGAACCTTATATCTTCGCCGAAACCCTACTTTCAGTGACGGCAACTTCGCCTGAAGAACAGTAACTTCGCCCGATGAACACTGAAAATATTCAGATCTGTTTTCGACGAATCTGCAGTTTCCGGTCGTTGTAAAGGCTTGAAAATGACTGTATATAGTGATTAGAACTCAATACGAACAAAAACTCGTCCCGTGAATAGGTCAAACGAGAAGTTTTCTACACCCGCGTGAAATCCCGAACCTCACAATCGAGCCGATGGCTCTGATACCAATTGTAGGTTCCTGGACGGATCGTACACGGGATGTCGCTATCTGCGCAGGTGCGGAATCCCTGCGTAGGTAGATACGAGCGTAGAATACGTATATAACAAACACACGGGCAATAACCGAAACACGTTATATTGATAACCCGAACACGTGACACGAGGTCACTATTACAGACTCTGACACGTAACTCTCACTGAAACGAAAACCTAACCAAAACTCGCTAACTCTCAACTGTTACGGAGAACAGTTTATATAAACACGACAACTTCGCCTCAGGCGAAGTTGTCTATAACTTCGCTTGTTCAACAAGTTCGCCTGAGCGAACTTGTTAACAACTTCGCCTGTTCAACAAGTTCGCCTGAGCGAACTTGTTGACAACTTCGCTCGTTACATAAACATAAACATAATCAAAAACATAATTACATTACAGACTCGATTACAATCGTTAGACTATGAACTACTGACAAACATGTACCAACATACATGTATTAATTAACTATTACTACGCATAACGTATTTCTATCTTTATATAACCCACAACGAACGGGGGTCCTGGGGGCAGCGCCCCTGGCAGCGGGGTCTATGGGCGGCAGCCCCTAGCAGGGTCCAAGGGGCAGAGCCCCTGGCTGGGGTTGAGCTGCCAAGTCAGCTTGGAAAAATTTTATTTCCATTAACTGTCTTAACACATTTTCCATTAGAATTTTGTGTCATCATTAAATTTGCTAACTTAAAAAGTTCAAGGGCTTCTTTGTAATTAAATCATTCGTTTCTAAGTCCAGGGACCATTCTGTCATTTTGTTAAACTTCCAATTCGTTCCTCAGTTCTTAACGAATCAACTATCATAGCGAACTGGTTCTTCTAACGAATTGAAATTCATAGCGAACTGAACTGAACCTTTAACGAATTGGGGTTCATCCGCCAGTTCGCCCTTAATGAACTACTTAACGAATTGGCACACGAATTGCTTAACGAATTAGTTAGCGAATGAAGCTAGTTCGTTATTCTTCCATAGCGAATTGGCTTAACGAATCATGGGTTAGTTCGTTAGGCTTCTGTAACGAATTAGGGTTAGGTTAGGTCAGAGAATGTCAGAAACATTCTCTGACAACCTTAAACATTCGCGCCGCCTTTCTGGCGCCGTCTTTCCGGCGCCGCCGTGCTGGAAAACCGGGGCGGTGGCCGGAAAAACGTGTTTCAGCACCGTTTTCACCGTTTTTCGTCTCGTTTGATCCAGATCTGAGCTAGGGTGACCCCTAAACTCATCTTTTGTTTGATTCCGCATACATCAAACAACAGATGCACACATTCGGTCCCACAAGAGCATTCATATTGATCAAGTTATCGCTTGTAGGAAGGCGATTACCAAAGCCCGTGTTAGGCCCTTTTCTGTTGAGTCATTCGTATATGTAACTTATGTTTCGTTTATGTTTGTATGTTTACTTGAACACTATATTTTGTATGTTTGGGCCTTAGGCCATTGTACTTAGAGCCCATTGGGCCGATATGAATTAATAGAGTGCATGAGAACTCACACTATATATTGTGTGAGTCTCTCATACGCTCAACAACCTTTTGCCATATTGTCTTGAAATCCTCACAAACTCTCTCTTCTCCCTCTTCATTCTCGGTCGAAATAAACCACAACAAGATCTGAGATCTCGGTCCTAGCTAGTTGTTTCCGCCAACTAGTTGAGAAGTTGATCCAAGATAACTAGTAATAGTTAGAGTGTTGTTAGATCCGATCAGAGGACCTACAATTGGTATCAGAGTTTTAGGCTCTGCTAGTTGTAGATCTTGGGTCACAACCTTGGATGGTCTTGTGTGTGTCAAAAGACGGATTTTCAAGAAAGTTTGTGGGTTTCAGGTTCACTTGTTCAAGCAAAAGTCTTCAAAGTTCAAAAACAAAGTGTGTTCAAGCTTCAAGATCTTCAAATTTTGTGTTAATGTTTGTGAAAAGTGTGTTAAAGTGGGTTTAAATCCTCAAAGTTTGATGTTTGGAATAGTGAATATAGTGTTTTGTGTGTAGATCTAAAATGGTGTAATCAAAAGTTGTGTTATACACAAGAAAAGGTTAATTGAAAAAGGTGACACGAAAGTGGGGTGTAGACTTTCCCAAAATATAAGTCTTCCCATTCAACTCCCAATTCGAATCGAGCTGTGATTCGAATCACAAGTTCAATCAAATCAAGTTTGTAATCCAATTAAACAAGGACAATCTAATCGAATCAGTCAGCCTATTCGAATCAAGTAGTCACTCGAATAGAATACCCATTTGAATCGAATACCTATTCGATTCGAATACAATTTCTATTCGAATCGAATACTTTTTCATTCGAATACAATTTCCTTAAATCATCTTTCCAAGGCTACTGGTTCATTCGACTATACTGTGTTCAATTGCATTACACTCGAAAACCTATTTGAATTCCCATTCGAATATATTTAACTTGTGTCTTTTTAGCAGATTTTGTTTCAAGTGTGTTTGATCTTGAGGTTGGTTGAAGAAATGGGCAATCCTAACACTATAGCTAGTAATGAAGCTGTAACAAATGTGTGATGTTTGAGAACGAGGCTGGAACTACCACTAAGCTACCAAAGTTGATTGCATGGGAAAGTGATTTTTGATGAATTTAAGTGGAGATTTAAGAACTATCTAAGAATCATTGACTACAATCTTATTAGACCATTTGAGTAAGGTCCACATGTTCCCACAACTTTAACTGCTGATGGCGACGTTCCAAAACCTGTGGCTGATTAGATGCTGATAGAAGGATGCTTGCTGAAGACAACAAAGCTTTTGGTGTTCTAAGTGTATGTCTCTCGCGGGAAATTGCACTAACCTTAAGAGATTACACTACTACTAAAACACTTTGGGATGCATTGGTTGCTAAGTTTGAAGGTAATTTGGAAATGAGAAACAGCCGGAAAGGGATGTTGAAAGGAGAATTCAATATGTTTAACTATGCTCAAGGAGAAACTATAGCTAGTCTCATCTCAAGATTTGAAACATTGATCACTAAAATCAACAGTGCAGGCATTGAATATGATCAAATTGAGATAAATGACAAACTACTCAACTCACTTCCCTATGCATGGAACAACAATGTCATTACAATAAAGAGGACCACTAATCTTCAGATTACCAGCCTTGCTGACTACTGGATTTGGTATAAGCACAACATTCATAAGCCAATCTCATACTGCTGCTCACAATGGAAGTTCAACCTTCAAGACTGCTGCTTTACCCCAAGCCTCATCAAGCTCAAACTCCAGTTCCTTTCATAATGTTGATGACAAGGCCGTTGCACAAGCCTTAAAGGCTCATGGAATCATAGCTTCAACCAGTACTCTAGCTTACTCTGCACCTCAACCCATCTCTACTGATAATTCCAATGTGGCACTGTTTCATGCCTTTATGGCAAGCCATGAGGAGTTATTGCAAGGAAAGTTGCTTCCTCCATCCTTTGATCAAGGAGATCTTCCCGAGATCAACAAGAAGGATCTCAAAAAAATGGACATCAAGTAACAGATGACCATGGCCGTTCACAGAGCTACCAACTTTATGAAGAAGGATGGGAAGAACAACTTCAAGGATGCTGATGGGAAGAACGTTGGGTTTGAGAAACACAAGCTGTGTTGTTACAACTGTGGGGAACCTGGTCACTTTGCTAGAGAATGCACCAATCCACCGATGGCTGTGGGTGATATCAAGATCACGGAGATGTCGGATAATGAGAGTGCTAAAAGGCCTAACAAGAGGACTGTTCCAAAGTACTCCTCGAAGCCAAAAGTCTCTAGAATTGGTCAAGGAAGTGGATCCAAGGGAAACTTCGAGTCAAACTCAAAGGCCATGATCACAAGAACTGTAGAGTCAACTGCACCTGATTGGGAAGAAGATCAATTTGAGGAGTTAAAGAACCCTTTGACCTTTGCTGGGATGGCCTTCACTGATCAAGATAGCATCTCTTCAAGCACTGCTGATGGAATTCCTACACCTGCCTAACTCATTTCCTGAGGTACACAAACTTTGCTCACAAGCTTGTATTGATAAGGTCTTACATTATAGAAATCACAATGCTAAAATATTAGATCAAATTCATAGCATTGAATGTCAAAATGAAGAATTTAGAAAGGCAAAACAAATCTATGCCACTAAGATTAAAAATCATGGTGAAGACATGGCTAAACTTAGTGAAAAAGTCTTTATAACTCAAAAATTAGCTGAACATCATCAAAGACATGTAATTGAGTTAAAAGCTAAGATTGTTGAGTTAGAACTAGATTGATCCCAAACAAAGAAACTATTGAAAACTTTGAGTTAGCATATGAGAAACTGAACAAAATAATTGGAGCACAGATGGGGTTAAGGATAAAGACAGGAATAAGCTATGATAGTTCTGCGGTTTCACCTCCTATTAATGATAACTATACTAGCCTTCCTCACTTTTGCTTTAATTCCCCACCTGAGGATGAAATGTTCTGGAATTGGTCATGTGCCAAAGCCAAAGATATTTGCATCCGCTGCTTCCAAGACAGTTGATCCAATTGTTTCTTCAGTAAGTCCTAATGGTAGTTCGTGTTCTTCAGCAGGTTGTGTAGAAGAAAATGGGTGTGTGGAAACAAGGGTTGTGAAGATAAAAATTTACTTTTTGATTCATATGTTGTCAACCCTGTCTGAATAATATTTCTTCTAAAAACATTTTGAACAATCATGTAACTGATGAGAGTGTTCATGTTGGCACTTCTCTTAATGTTGAGAATGAAAATGATGTTTTCACTTTCGATAGTGACTGTGAAACTATTGTTGATGAGATTGTGTTTAATAGAAATGTGCAAGAAAAGGTATCTGTGAATACTAGCCTACCCAGTTGTTCATCAATTGATAGTAAAGTTGAGGAAATCAAAGAAAACAAAAATTGTTTTGAAAAAGAAAAGGCAAGTACATCGGGTAAATATGTTCCACCTCATAGAAACAATTTTTATCAATCAACTAATCAATCTTATCAACCTCAGCTGTTCAACCAATTTGATAATTGTTACTATGGTTATTATCCACAAGACTATGTCAACTCTTTCTATTCAAATGTTTTTGATGATCGGGGTTATACATCTAACAACTTGTTTGTTCCATTACAAGCATCACCCTATTCACCACAACCTATGTATCCTAGTTATGACAATTTCTATAGAGAACATAGGAGAAGACTTTGTTATGTGTGTGGTAACCCGTCTAAACTTGCAAGACATTGTGAGAACTGACATAAAATGCAAAAGGAAATGAACAGTAAGTTTAATCAATCCTGTTCCAGAGCTAAACCAAGCTCAAGAACAAGAAATGATCAACCTAATAGTTCTACCAGTGAAATGGATGTGAGATCCAGTAATAAGAAAAACAATAAACCTCCTTTCTAGATAACCAAAAAGGAGAGAGAAAAAAGGAATTCAAAGAATGAAAAGTCCAATAATTCATCAAAAAGTAATCAGAAAAGAAATCCAAAGATTGAAAAATCTGAGGATTTTGTTTTAAAATCAAGGAGAAGACAGTCTAGAAAATCTTTGAAAAACAAGAGACCTGCATGCGCATGGACTCCTAGAGACTGTTCTTCTGATTCTGACATGTCCCAAAACTTCATAAACCAATATGTGAAAAGGAAATTTGACAATCTTGTGGTTGACCCTCCCGAGACAACTAAGTCTCGGGAACCCGTAACTAGTTAAGCTGTTAATGCGTGTAGGGTTAGCCAAGACGACCTGTAAATAGTATTGGGTACTTGGATAGTGGTTTTACCCGACATATGACAGGAGACGAATACTTGTTGTTCGACGTTAAACCGTTTGATGGTAGATACGTTTCTTTTGCTGGAGATATGGGAGGGAACATTACAAAACAAGGAAGAGTGTCAAATGAGATTCTGACGTTCGACGACGTCAATTTGGGGGAACAGCTCAATCATAATCTGCTAAGTGTTTCTCAAATATGTGACAAACAGTATTCCACCTTGTTCACCGAGAATGAATGCTTGATTCTCACACCAGGTTTCAAAGTCCCCGAATAATGGATATTGATGCTTACTCCGAGGCATAATGATGTTTATATAATAGATATGAATAGTTCTTATTCGCGTAAGACCGCCTCCTGTTTATTATCTAAGGCCTCGGAGAATGACTCATCCCTATAGCATAGACGTCTTGGACATGTGAACTTTAAAAATCTAAACAAATTGGTTAAAGGAGAGCATGCTAGGGGCTTGCCTGTTATATCTTTCTCTTGCATTGAAAAATGTCTTTCATGCTCTAAATTCAAGCAACACAAGCTCCCTTACAAACCCAAGACGATCAACTCCATAGATTCCATTCTTCAACTGTTACGTATAGATTTGTTTGGTCCTATCCATCATATGGCAATCGGCCTAAAAGCCCATTGTCTTGTGATTACTGATGACTTTTCCCGTTTCAGCTGGACATTCCTTTTAGGGCACAAGGATGAAATCGCCCAATTTCTGATCAGGTTCATCACATTGGTTGAAAGACAGACAGACAAGAAGGTGAAGTGTATACGAAGTGACAGTAGAACCGAATTTTGCAACCGAGCGGTAGACAACTTCTGCAGTTCAAATGGAATAGAACGTCACTTCAGTGCTCCTTATACTCCGCAACAAAAAGGGGTAGCTGAACGTCGAAACCGTACACTGATTGAGGCTGCAAGAACAATGTTATGAGATTCCAAACTTCCACAGTTCTTTTGGGGTGAAGCCATCAACACAGCTTGCTACATTCAAAACCGTGTGATCATTAACAAGCGTCTGAAGAAGACTCCTTACGAAGTCTACTACAAGACGAAGCCACTAGTCAACTACTTTAAAAATTTTAAATGTCCGTGCACCTTGCTCCATACTGGTGCTCAGCCTAATCCCAAGTTTGCAAAAAAGGCTGATGAGTGTTACTTTGTTAGGTACGTATCCAACAAAACCGCTTGTTGAGTCTACAACAAGAAGACAAAGCTGAATTTGGAATCTTTTAATGTTGACTGGAAAGAGCTAAATGTTACTGACGCAAGTACTGGACCAGACTGGTTGTTTGATTATGATTACCAGTTAAATCAGTTTCGAGGCATGTTTATTCCACAACCTGCAAGTACTCAAGTTCCATATTCTTCACAAGAACCTTTATGGATGCAAACACTGATCAACAGTTTGTCTGATGTGGATCTCTCTGTTATGCCTGCAATACCTGCACCACCTGCAATTCCACCTCCTTCTGCGCCTCAAGAGAATAATCAAGTTGTTAACATTCCTGCTCCTCAAGTTGCTACTCAAGCTGCTGATTCAACTGAATTAGTTGTTGTTGAAGATGTGTCTGATACAGATTTAGATGACTCATCAGAATCTGTTGCCATACCTCCCTCTACTAATTAAACTGTTCAAGTTGCTACTACCGTTGAAGGACCTGCTACTGGTGATTCTTATCACACTGCTACAACTCCAATCAATACAATCATTGTTCCTTATGGTGAAGATTTCTGGGAAAAACAAATTGCTCAAGAGAATAGAGTTGATCAACCTGACTTTGTTTTATCAACTGCCGATGTTCTTGAAGGCGCTCCTCGCATCTTCCATCCCATTGAGAATCTCTCTGTAAACCTTCAAGCAGAGCCAGTCACCATTGTTGGAGACATTCCTCAGTTTCCTATCCATCGACGTCATCCTACAGAGAACATCATCGGTTCTCCATCTGCTGGTATCCAAACGAGAAGTAAATCTGGTACCATTAACAAATGTCTTTTTGCTTGTTTCATTTCACAGGTTGAGCCGAAGGATCACAGAGGGGACCTAAAGAAAAACTCGTGGGTCGAGGCTATGCAAGAAGAACTATTACAATTAAAGAAACTTCACGTTTGGAGATTGGTCAAAATGCCGCCGAATAAGAAACCAATTGGGACAAAGTGGGTCTTCAGAAACAAGAAAGATGACAAAACGGGTTTTTATAAAAAATAAAGCAAGATTGGTTGTACAAGGTTTCTCTCAGCATGAAGGCCTTGATTACGATGAAAATTATGCACCAGTGGCGAGGCTGGAAGCAATTCGTTTTTTTTTCTAGCCTATGCCTCGTACATGAATTTCAAGGTTTATCAAATGGATGTGAAGACTGCCTTCTTGTATGGGAAAGTAACAGAGGAGATCTACGTGAAGCAACCCCCATGTTTTGAGGATCCTGGTCGTCCAAACCATGTTTATCGTCTTGATAAAGCTCTTTATGGCTTGCACCAAGCACCTCATGCATGGTATGCTACCCTAGCAGAACATTTGCTAAAGAACGGCTATAGAAGAGGAGTTATCGACCAAACGCTTTTTATCAAGAAGGTAATGGATGATCAGATCTTGGTCCAAGTGTATCTTGATGACATTATCTTTGGATCTACATCTAATAAGCTGTTTAGAGAGTTTGCTGAGGTCATGCAGAATCGGTTTGAGATGACTTCGCCAGGGGAGATGAGTTTCTTCTTGGGTCTTCAAGTTGAACAAAAGGAGGATGGAATTCTGATTCATCAAGAAAAATATGTTCGAGACATCATCAAGAACTTTGGGTTCAAAGACTCTACTCC
The DNA here is from genome assembly GCF_021521415.1 of Bidens hawaiensis. Classification (NCBI taxonomy): domain Eukaryota; kingdom Viridiplantae; phylum Streptophyta; class Magnoliopsida; order Asterales; family Asteraceae; genus Bidens; species Bidens hawaiensis. The sequence continues at coordinate 199,018 of NW_027495296.1, read as the reverse complement.
CTTTCACACTCCGATCGCTACCCGACCTATGCTTGCTCCAGACCCATCGGGGACTACTGTTGATCAACATCTTTACAGATCCATGATCGGCCCCCTAATATATCTTACTGCCAGCAGGCCGGACATCATGTTCTCCTGTCTATCAGTGTGCCAGATATCAGTGTAATCTGAAAGAGTCCCACCTAACCGTTGTTAAGCACATCTTTCGGTACCTTAAGGGAAAGCCTTGCTTGGGTCTTTGGTATTCGAAAGACTCCCCTCTGGTACCACATTCTTACACCGATAGCGATTATGGGGGATATAATCTTGATCGAAAGTCAACATCGGGTGGATGTCAGTTCTTGGGTGATAGGTTGATCTCCTGGCAATGCAAGAAACAAGTCACCGTGCCCACCACCACTGCTGAAGTGGAATACATTGTTGCCTCCGCTTGCTGTTATCAAGTCATATGGATCTAGAATCAGCTGCTGGATTACGGTTTGAATTTATATGCCACCTCCATTAAGTGTGACAATGAGGCAGCTGTGTGTATTGTTAAAAACCCGGTCTAACACTCCAAGACAAAGCAAATTGACATCCGAATGCATTTCATCTGTTATTGTAATGACCGGAAACTTGTTACAATAGAACGGGTCAATACTAACTATAACTTTGCAGACTTTTTTACAAAAACTTTGATCGTGTTAGATTGTTGTATCTAGTTGAGTCATTGGGCATGATTTCTTTTGTTCAAAATTAAGTGTTTTTCCTTTTAAGTTTTTTAAAAGTCTTTAAATTTTTTAAACTTCTATTTTAAAATTTTATTTTTATTCTAAATTTTAAAATTTTTTTTCTAACTTTTCAGTTTATTTTATCTTATTTCATTTTATTTTATTTTATTCGTTTTTTATTTAATTTTATTTTATTTCATTTTATTTTATTTTATTTCAGTTTATTTTATTTTATGTTATTTATTTTATAATCTTTTATCTTTTGTTTTTTTTCAATTCTTATACTTAGCTTATATTTCTTCTTTTAATTTAAAATTTTATTTTTTTCATCTTTTTGTATAGAAAATTGTATATATTTTTCAAAATATGTCACAGTTTTAGTGGGAAAAATGAGTTAAATTTAACTCACCAAAAAGATTTTCAATTTCTTTAAAAAACAAAAATTAAGTCACTTGATTTGCCAAAAATATTTTATATTTCATTATTTAATTATATTTCATTAAGAAAATCAGAAGAAGTTTCAAAAATATAATCCTGTGTTTAGAGGGAGCTCCTACTTAAAGGGAGTAGGATAATATAAAAATTAATTTTGAGAAATTGATCTGACCCTTTGAAAAATGATAAGAAATTGTATTTAGTGATCCTAGCACATGAAAAGAATAGATCAAAACAACAAGATCATTGTTTGATATGCAGATAGGCTTAACAAATGAGTAAATATCATAGTGATATAAACTTAAATACTCGTCTATGCTAGTGGTTACACTCTTATGAAGCGGTTGCCGACTCCAATATAAGTCATTTCGATGAAGGCAAAAATGTTAATAGTCAGTCATACACGAGCCCGTTAGTGATTGGTCACAATAAAAAAATTATTTCTTGCTTTGGTTTCAAATATTGAAAAATATCAATAATTATTGAAAAAACAGAAAAACTGTAAAATGCTCAAAAAGTATTCAAAAATCAACCACAAAAATATTGATAATTTATCAAACAAAAAGGAGTATATTAGAACCACGTAACGTGGGGCAAACAAGTAAGTCCTAAACAATTTATATGAAGGCGTATAAGTCCGTATGGCTAGTAGGTCCATTGTAACAACCCAGCTACCACCGCACCATAATATTTTCCGCTTTGGCCGGGACATACCACCATCGCCTCACGGATTTGCTTTTGTTGCCCAGGTGGTCACCCATCCTCATAGTTCTCCCACCTGAGCACGCTTAACTGTGGAATTCTCCTCTCATCCATTACCATTAAGCGCCCAAAACGCGTTATGATAGGGAAGGTATCCACCTCCTTATAAAGAAGGCTTAGTTCTCCTTCCCAACCGATGTGGGATGTCACAATCCACCCCCTTAGGGATCCAGCGTCCTCGCTGGTACCACCGGTCAGGCCCTGGCTTTGATACCACTTGTAACAACCCAGCTACCACCGCACCATAATACTGTCCACTTTGGCCGGGACGTACCACCATCGCCTCACGGATTTGCTTTTGGTTGCCCAGGTGGTCACCCATCCTCATAGTTCTCCCACCTGAGCACGCTTAACTGTGGAATTCTCCTCTCATCCACTACCATTAAGCGCCCAAAACGCGTTATGATGGGGAAGGTATCCACCTCCTTATAAAGAAGGCTTAGTTCTCCTTCCCAACCGATGTGGGATGTCACATCCATGGTTCAACCTTTATATATTGTTTGAAAGAAAATTTTGCAAAAAGTTTATGATAGCTCAAAATGTTTTGATCAATCATTAGAGGGTCGGAGTCAATTCAGGGTGATACTGATGAACACAAATTATGCCTGAGGTATGATTGAGTTTGTAACATGTCAGATTAACAGGGGACCACACAAGTATTGTGCCTAATTCATACCTTAACGTATCACAGTGAAATCAAAATACTTGTTGAGTTTAAAGTAGACCAACATATGTACAATCGATTTTGGGTTCTTGGCATAATAATATCCAAATAGAAGTGTTATCTTGGACGCTATAGAAAATGTGATTCCATGTGATCTTTCTCACAAAAAACAAGTATCTATCAAATTATCTAAATTAATTTATTTAATATAATTAATATAATACTAATTTCATCTTTACCTCAAATTTCATTTTTAATCTAAACTTTAATTTTAAGTTTTTCTTTTATTTTATCTACATGTTAAAACTAGTTTAACTTGTATTTTTTATTTTTATTATTTTATTTCAAATTTTTATTTTTAATTTCTAACTTTACTTTTATCTTTAATTTTATTTAGTTTTGTTTAAAATTTTATTTTACCTTTAATTTTATTTATATCTTATTTTTGTTATAGTTTTATTTTTATTTTTATTTTTTTACCTAATTTTTTTAACTTTATTTTATTTGTTTTAAATTTTATTTTTTATTTATTTTTTAGTATCTAGTTAAAATGGGTCAATGTTTACAACAAAGTCCTCATGAAATGTTTGTTAAGCATTAACCCGAGAAAAATATATCTTGTATATATTTAAAGTGCTTGGATTCAGTGGGTAAATATTTTGGGGGTTTAAATTTGAAAATATTTTCAGAGATCGGGGGGTCTAGAGTGTGAAATCGTTTAAAACTCGAGATGTTTTGACCTTATCGCGCGATAGGCTGGCCCTATAAATAGGTTATTTCAAAATATCTTTCTATATTTTCAAGACAATCTTATCCACTCTCTCTCTCTCTCTCTCTCTCTCTCTCTCCCTACCTTTCCTCTTTTCTCTAAAAAAAACCCCACCACCACTGTTTACATTCATCGGATCTTTAAGATCTTTCATCAAAAGCATATATCTGCTCTTATAGTTGCACCTAATCATCTAGCAACATGGACAAGTTCCATGTGGTAAAGTTTTACCCGCGTTTCATGTTTTTGTTTATGGACCGATGAACAATCCTGTCGGACTGCTCATGTCTGATTGGTTATCTTGTTGTTGTTCTTTGTCCAAATTGTTGATAGATTATGATTGTCGATGTCACTATGAGTATAGGTGTTAATTGAGTTTTTATTAATGTTTGTATAGTTTTCAAATTGTTAGGGTTTTCGGTTGTGTTTTGGTTTGACAAATCCATATCTGTGCACCATCTTTACAAAGGAACAAATAGCTGCTTATTTGGATGAAATTGGATATGACGTTGAATGGTCGACATGTGAAAAGAAGCATCTGCCCAACTATTGGAAGCTTATGTTTCATATTGTAGCTAACTATCTTTCATCTCAAAAGGGTGGTTTTGATAAACTTAACGCTGATTGGGTTGGAGTAATGTTGAGTTTGACGAGGAAGAGGAAGTAAAACTACTTAAGTTGTTTTTCAAGTATATACAGCTAAATGTACTTGCCAAGGAAAGTAGAATGATGTATCCTCATTTCATACAGTTAATTAATTTTGGACCATCTACTTCCCGACACTCCAAAGCCAACTGATGTTGATGAAGTTGATGGAGAGGGAAATGAAGTTGAGTTTGTTGAGCCGTTTCATGTGAAGGAGATCAAGCAATCTGTCATGAGTATAATTCTCAAGCCCACTGGTAGAAGTTCTTACAAATACACGGGTGAACAACCGGGTGAAAAGTTGGAACAATTCAAGGAAACTGAGTCTGAAACTGAGGAAGCTGAGGTTGAGGAAGAGGAAGGGGATGATGATGATGATCTTGATGGTGATGAAGGTCAGGATGAAGGTGATGATATGGAGGAAGAATAGGAGGATGAACATGTTGTTGAACCGGTTGATGATTCTGAAAAAGAGTCGGAAGAAGCTGTGGTTAAAGAAGGCGGATCCAAAAAGAAATATGACAAGAAAAAGAGGAAAGCTGGTGAGTCCTCCAAACGTTCAGCTGCTGAGGCAGAGGAAGAAGAAGGGGAGCCAAAACTTTCTCTCAAACGGTTGAAGAAGGACAATGACTCCAAGAAGTCTTCTCCTTCCAAGTTGCCTCAATCAATTAGATGATGAAGTTTGTCGCCGTGAAGACCGTTAGGGGTGATATAGTCTCGTGGATGTACGAACCGAAGCTTAAGGTGTGTATCGTGAAAAAGGAGAACGGTATGCAGTACTCTCAGCATATTACTCATGTTCTTACCATGCCAAGATGGGATATTCGTGTGTTGGAGAATAGACCATTCATGAATCGTGTAGATAATCAGTTGGCGGATTGGTTCTATCGTCATCTCATTCACGTAAAGTACGGATTTAAGTTCTTCAAGCCACATGTACCGACACGAAAGTATGCTGATAAGATTGATTCGCGCACTGGCTGGAGAAAATTGGTGCTTAATGTAAAGCCGCCGTGAATGTTAAAGAAAGTCATTATAGATACTTTCCCAAAGACTTTTCAAGAGATTCAATAGGTGGTACTATGATGACAAGACGGGTGAAGCAATAATAGTATTGGGTTCAGGATTGAAGATGGAATTTATTCGAATAATCGATCCGATGTGGTTGGTCACCCTGTCTGAGTTTGATAACGATGTGCTATTCCATAATCATATCAGATGCGTTCACACCAAAGACAACGAGCTAGCTATGCAATTCCAACGAGTCGTTCGAGTTTGTCATGCATTTGGAATTCATAGATGTGTTGATTGCAAGACTAGAAGATTCAAGAGTTGAAAACTACTCGCTCTAAACGAGCTGGAGTTTGTTGATACATCATTTATCGTCTCGGTCTTTGTTTAAAGTATTTGGAAACTAGATATAATGTATAGGGGTATTTTGGTAATTATATGTAAGGCTCATTTGTTATTGCTATAATAATGAATGAGTCCGCGTGTTTTGTTCCTCATTCGTTAAGGATGTTTAACGAATGAGTTAACGTACAAGATTCATTCGTTATGGTTTATATAACGAATGACTTAATGAATGGAATGCTTATTCATTAAGCATATTTAACGAATGAGCCGTCTCCTATAAATACCCTGCAACTTATCAAGTTAATTATCAGTTTTTATTTTGTATCGATTATGCGTCGTTACTCTGCCCGAATTCTCTCTCAACACACATACTACACACAGTTAACCAAACTGAGCATTAACATGATCATATCACCGACTAGATCAATCAGTATGAATCTGCCATGAATTCTCATAGTTTTAAACTCTTAAAAATATAATATTAGGGGCATGGGGCTTAAAGAGGGAATGAAATGGATGAGTGAATATAATAAAAAAGTAAATGAAATAGATCATTATCATTTATTTGTAAAAAAGGTTTAAATTCAAAAATAAAATAGCCTTATAATGATGAAATTGAAAGACAAGTTTTTATGTGCAAAATTGCCTGAAAACTATATTAAACTTTGATGAGGTAGGTGAGGAAGTTATATCTAAGGCTTCTTCAACACATCCTAAGGAGACACATGTGTAAGATGTAGAACGAGAGACCCCCCCCCCTCCCCCAAATGACAATGGGAGTTGCGAAACTCATCGGTTTCAGGGTGCCAGGACAGGAAGTGAGGCCTCTATGTCCTGATTTTAGGAGAGAATGTGCCAAATATTGTCAAATAAATTTCCTAACTTGTTATTTAATGGACCTGACGATGAGAAAAGGGGGGAACATGTTTGGTTACTTAAAAGGAAAAATAACTTACGTTTTATTGCTATTCAAGAAACTCAAAAAGGTGCTCGTTTGCATACATGATGAGTGATGCCTAAGTTTATTCTTATGGGTGGAAAATAGAGAAAGACGAAAATTGTCTAGGTTCGTGGTACAAATATTATTATCTTAGTTTTCCCTTGTAAGTTTTATGTTCATTGTTAGTTTTTAATTCATATTTGTCTTTTCTTTGTACTTTATAGGCTTCGTGCTTCTTGCTCAAAGTTCCCATTATTTTCTAATAAGATTGGCCTTTCAAAAAAAAAGTTAACCCATTAGTTTATATTGTTTTGGAGACACAAAATTTAGCGAAAATGAAATACAAATAACAAAAATAATCATAGCTTAAAATATATAAATTTACTCAAAAAAAAATTGGTACCGGTGGTGGCGGCGGTGGTGCGACAGTGGTGGTACAAGTGACACTGGTGGTGGCAGTGATGGTCTGGTGGCGGTAACGACAATCATAAAGGCTCTTTGACCTCGTTTGTTTCCTTGTTTCTTACTCCTTTCGGGTAAGTTTTCTTCTGATAAAACGTGTATTTTTATCCACTTAACAAAAGCCCTTAATCAGTTTCTAGGATTGAGGAGTCTCGGTGGTTAATTTGATCCCGGTCCGTTTTTAGGGCATAATTGTCAAAATATTTGAATACTCGATTCTCTATAATCAGGTCAAAACTTGCTTTCGAACCAGAAGACTTTTATGTTTGTCTTGAAATTTTGAGTGTACTTGTCAGAACCCGACTTCCGACTCGAAGTTCGGATTCTGAACAGTACCAGCACTCTTAAATCGTTAAAATATCATAACTTGAGTTTTATACCTCCGTTTGATATTACTCCAATGGCTATGTTCTCGTTTTTAAATATATTTACTATCTAAAAGTTCCAGGTCAGTTCGTTTCAATTCAATCAGCTCGCTTAAGGCTCGAGACTCATTTAATATCTTTATTTTATCATTTAACTCGCCTAATTAATAAGGTGAGTAATCACTCCCCTATTTTACGAATTTTAAACCTTTTGTGGACCTTATGCGTACCTTACAATACTTTTATGTATCCTAATAATCACTTGCAAATCTCAAATATTGTGTTGTTGATCAATTGAATGCTTATATGCTAGTTGCTTACTTGCTCATTTGTTTATTTATCGCATTCGGAGAGGTCCATCATAATCACATTAAAGTATGATCATACACCCTCTAAGTAGCCAAAGTCCGATTCGCTAGACAATGGTCAACCGACACCCTTATTTGTATTTGTTTTGTCATAGTAACCAAAGCCCGATACGCTAGGTAATGGTCAAATCACACTAATTATTTTCTTAATATTTAATTGTTGATACTCATAATATTGATTTGCATATTTCTTATATAATATATTTATTATCAGAAATCTGGTAATTACTTACTCAACATGTGTTGTTGACAAACCTATTTTTACGCATATCGCAGGATGTTTATCTTGGATGTTTGAAGTTATTGAAGGACCTAGTTTATTTGGTTGTTATGTTATTATAATAAACACGAGTATTTGATTTATTCGGTTATTTGTAATTTCTTTTGAATATTGTGTATTTGATTTGAAATTAATAAAATAATTAGATGTTGTCACTAATATTATATGTTAGTGCCTTGTGAGCGTGAACCAACAGTTCGCATCCCGGCAGTCCTCCATAGGTTGGGGTGTGATAGGGCTGACGATGCGAAAAAAGGGGAACATGTTTGGTTACTTAAGAGGAAGCATAACTTAGGTTTATTGTTATTCAAGAAACTCAAAAAGGTGTTTATTTGTATACATTGTGAGTGATGCCAAAGTTTATTCTTTCTTATGGGTAGAAAATAGTAGCAAAACGTGAAAATTGTTCATGTTCGTGGTGCAAATTTTATTATGTTAGTTTTCCTTTGTAAATTTCATGTTTGTTGTCAGCTTGTAATTCGTATTTGTCTTTTCTTTATACTTTATGGGCTTCTTGCTCGAGGTTTCCATTATTTTCTAATAAGATTGGTGTTTCATAAACCAATTTTTATCCATGGAACGGAATGAATCATTAGTTTATATTGTTTTGTAGACACAAAATTAAGTGGAAATGAAATACAAATGACAAAGATAATCATACCTTAAAATATATAATTTACCAAAACAAAAATTGGTAAGGATGATGGAAGTGGTGGTGATGGTGGCAGCGGTGCGACAGTAGTGGTGGCAGTGACGCTGGCGGTGACGGTGATGGTCTAGTGACGGTAATAACAGTCATAACGGCAACGGCGTTGGTGGGTAGGAGGTGGTGGCGACAACGGTCAGGTGGTGGTGTCAAGAAAATAAGGTAAAAGAGAAATAATATGAAAAAAAAATATGAAATGGGAAAGGAATGGTTTTCATATAATAAGATTTTGGGAAAATTCCCAAAATAGGAGTTTATGAATACGTTTTTCAGGTTTTAGGTGTCATTTCAAACAAATTCCCAAAATAGGTATTATAAACTAGTCGTGACGAATAGTTTATGATTATTAACGAGTAGTTTGTATAACCAATAAAAATCTGCTACGTGTCTATAAACTAACCGTAACGACTAGTTTCACTAATCATCTACTCGTAAAGATTAAATAAGTTTAAAGCCTCGTAATCAACGCCCACGAGTAAATAAGATATCCTTTAGTCGCGACGAGAAGATTATAAAACCTTAAGAGTCGCGAGTAGTTTATCAAACTAACCATGACGATGAGTTTGATTACCAAATGCATCGAACCGGTTTGTTTTTCAAAACACTAACCGGGGTGGTTAGTTTTTTGGTCAACTAGTCGTTACGAGTAGATATTGGTCAACGATTACTTTACATCCATTATACGAGTATTTTATTGGTAATTAACTCATCTCGATAAGTTTACCTGGTAAACATTACTCATACGAGTAGTTCATATCTAGTTAACTCGTCATGACTAGTTTACCTTGTTTATATTCTCAATACGAATATTTTATTAGTAATTAACTCGTTCTGATAAGTTTACCAGATTTACATTACCAATACGAGTAATTTATTGGTAGTTAACTCGTCGCGTCTAGTTTACTTTGTTTACATTACCGATACGAGTAGTTATTTAGTAACAAACTCGTCTTGACTAGTTTAACATAACAATCTACTCGTCTACTTACTTTATAGTCTAAACTAGTCGTTACAATGTTGTTTTGAAGTTATTGGGTTTATATAAATGTCACATTCTTGTTGTTTTGAACCCTCACATCAATAGAGGAGGAAATTGATAATATTGTAGTTTGTTACGGAGGAAAGTGGGAAGAAACTTTTCCACGCCAAGCTTGTTTGTAGGATAAATCCACCATAAACCTTTGCCCGACTATTTTAACAATATCATTTCCTTTAATATTACGAGAGTTGTCCTCTATTAGATCCTTTATACATCTAGCCACTTTTGTCGTCCACAATCAAACGGAACATACACAGTAACTCCTTTTGTTTCTTCCTACTTTCCTTCATAACAAACTACAATATTATCAATTTCCACCTCCGTTGATGTGTGGGTTCAAAACAACAAGAACGTGACATTTATATAAACCCAAGATCTTCAAAGCAACATTGTAACGACTAGTTTAGACTATAAAGTAAGTAGACGAGTAGATTGTTATGTTAAACTAGTCAAGACGAGTTTGTTATTAATTAACTACTCGTATCGGTAATGTAAACAAAGTAAACTAGACGCGACGAGTTAACTACCAATAAATTACTCGTGTCGCTAATGTAAATCTGGTAAACTTATCAGAACGAGTTAATTACTAATAAAATACTCGTATCGGGAATATAACAAGGTAAACTAGTCAGGACGAGTTAACTAGATATGAACTACTCGTATGAGTAATGTTTACCAGGTAAACTTATCTAGACGAGTTAATTACCAATAAAATAATCGTATAATGGATATAAAGTAATCGTTGACCAATATCTACTCGTAACGACTAGTTGACCAAACAAACTAACCATTCCGGTTAATGTTTTGAAAAACAAACCGGTTCGATGCATTTGGTAATCAAACTCATCGTCATGGTTAGTTTGATAAACTACTCGCGACTCTTAATGTTTTATAATCTGCTCGTCGCGACTAAAGGATATCTTATTTAATCGTGGGCATTGATTATGAGACTTTAAACTTATTTAATCTTTACGAGTAGATGATTAGTGAAAACTAGTCGTTACGGTTAGTTTATAGACACGTGGCAGATTTTTATTGGTTATACAAACTACTCGTTGACAATCATAAACTATTCGTCACGACTAGTTTATAATACCTATTTTGGGAATTTGTTTGAAATGACACTTAAAACCTGAAAAACATATTCATAAACGCCTATTTTAAAAATTTTTCCTAAGATTTTTTATGTAATAATTGTTTTCATTGTATTAAGTATTAACCAACCAAACATCAATTTTCTCTTTCCCATAATGATCCATAAACTTGTCTGATCCATTCCATTGAACTTTTCATTTCTATGTACAACGTTACCTAGGAGCTTAGGTGGAAATATTTTTTTTTGTTGAAATAATAATAATAATAATAATAATAAATTAAAAAACAAAAAAACTTGGCCATGTACGCGTCAAGGCTTCAAGTCTCAACAACCAAACAATCAAATTCCAACACACTATTTATAGGGGACATTATTGATAAAAGAGGGCAGGAAATATATCACGAAGGTGGAGAGAGGAGAAGAGTTAGAGAATCAAAAGAAGGTAACTTTATCTAATTCAAGTATTTATAATCTATTGTATACTTTTTTATTTTTAATCATAAATCTTGTTTGGATTAACACGATAGTTTAATATGTATCTTTAGAAACTTTCTATTTATCATATTGAGTTGAATATGGTTTTTTTATCTGATTTGACGGAAGTTTTGGTTGCAATCAAATTTTATTTATTTATTTACTTTTGCCTTATTCTAAACCTAGGAGCTAAAGAATTTGATTGAAATTGATACTTTTATTTAGGGCGGCCAGTGATTGTCGTAGGCCCTTCACTTTCATTACATTGATGTGGATTGCCTCGCGAAATTGAAATAGAACTTTTCCAGACATTTGTAATTCGTGACCTAATTAGAAAACATCTTGCTTCAAACATAGGAGTTGCTAAGAGTCAAATAACTTTTATTCAAAAATTGTGTTTGGTGGAATTTAGATAGAATTTAAATCGAAAAATACTAGCAGGTTTATCCACGTGTTGCTGCACTGCTTGGTTAATATATTTAGCGAAATATTGAACACATTTAATTGAGGAACATGTAATTATATTAACTTGGAAAATATGGCACCATTTTAAACTCCGGGAGAGGAGGGGGTGGTTTGAGCCCGAGTTGCCTGCTCATGGGTAAACCTGAACACAAACTATTTGCCTAAATTGGTTTATTAATGTGAAATAAAGTTCAGATACAACTATGGTTTTATTTTTTATTTTTATTTGTTTACCTTTTTTTTAATAAGCAAGCATTAATCTATATATCAAATTGAAAAAGAAGAATAAAACACTAACGTTCCACTTTTTCAACCCACTCATAATGTTAATAACGGAGACGGATATGAAGTAACTGTTCTTGGTATTGTGTATGCAATATGCATAACTGTTTATACCAGAGAGAGGTATGAAGCAATGGTTCTTTGTATGTTCATAACTTATTATACCAGACTGATATGACGCATTATTTTGTTCTAACGGGAATTGTTTTTCTGTGACGCGCATCTTGGTGATTTAATTTGGGTATTTCTTCGCAAACAGTGAGTTTCACTTTCCCCTCTTTAAACTGTTTTCAAACGCTTTTCACTTGGGGGAGATAACATACTCCACAACGCATTTAAGATTTTGTTATAAATTATATATCACTTGTAAAGGCTAAGTGGCAAACGAAACATTTGAAGTCCTACACATCGAACCGGTTAATATTTTGAATCGCGAGTCACTGTTGAGTAGTACTACTAGGTTTGACAAACCCCACCCAACGCTAAACTCGACTGGAGGTCGAGCGGGTGTAATTTTGGCTAACACGTACCATGGTCTGGATGACCTGGTGACAAGGCACTTAATAAACGAGTCAGCTTCGGTGTCGAACACTTAGTAATACTTGTTGTATAGACTAGCTACCTATCGATATATAATCGACATAACACTATCTGGTAACGCAAAACGCTGTAACGCAAAACGCTGTAACGCTGTAACGCACAACGCTGAACGCAAACGCTGAACGCTTTATTTTTATTTAAACTTGTGAACTCACCAACCTTGTGTTGACACTTTTAGTATGTTATTCTCAGGTAGCCGAGGCGGGCGCGCGGTTTAGGAACATGCATTGCTTGATAAACTTTTAACTATGCAAACTTACTTTTAACTGTTATCATTGGTTTTAAATCGTCCTGCGTGACGTAACATTGTTTCTATGGTTTTACGCTTCCGCACTTATTTTCATTTAAACGTTTTTATGGTTTGATTATAACTAATGATTCCGATCCTGTTAGTTCACACCCTCTGACGGTAAAACTCCGTTAGTGGATTTTGAGGGTGTGACAAAATGAAATACAAATGACAAAGATAATCATACCTTAAAATATATAAAATTTACCAAAACAAAAATTGGTAAGGATGATGGAAGTGGTGGTGATGGTGGCAGCGGTGCGACAGTAGTGGTGGCAGTGACGCTGGCGGTGACGGTGATGGTCTAGTGACGGTCATAACAGTCATAACGGCAACGGCGTTGGTGGGTAGGAGGTGATGGCGACAACGGTTAGGTGGTGGTGTCAAGAAAATAAGGTAAAAGAGAAATAATATGAAAAAAAATATGAAATGGGAAAGGAATGGTTTTCATATAATAAGATTTTGGGAAAATTCCCAAAATAGGAGTTTATGAATACGTTTTTCAGGTTTTAGGTGCCATTTCAAACAAATTCCCAAAATAGGTATTATAAACTAGTCGTGACGAATAGTTTATGATTATTAACGAGTAGTTTGTATAACCAATAAAAATCTGCTACGTGTCTATAAACTAACCGTACCGACTAGTTTCACTAATCATCTACTCGTAAAGATTAAATAAGTTTAAAGCCTCGTAATCAACGCCCACGAGTAAATAAGATATCCTTTAGTCGCGACGAGAAGATTATAAAACCTTAAGAGTCGCGAGTAGTTTATCAAACTAACCATGACGATGAGTTTGATTACCAAATGCATCGAACCGGTTTGTTTTTCAAAACACTAACCGGGGTGGTTAGTTTTTTGGTCAACTAGTCGTTACGAGTAGATATTGGTCAACGATTACTTTTCATCCATTATACGAGTATTTTATTGGTAATTAACTCGTCTCGATAAATTTACCTGGTAAACATTACTCATACGAGTAGTTCATATCTAGTTAACTCGTCATGACTAGTTTACCTTGTTTATATTCTTAATACGAATATTTTATTAGTAATTAACTCGTTCTGATAAGTTTACCAGATTTACATTACCGATACGAGTAATTTATTGGTAGTTAACTCGTCGCGTCTAGTTTACTTTGTTTACATTACCGATACGAGTAGTTATTTAGTAACAAACTCGTCTTGACTAGTTTAACATAACAATCTACTCGTCTACTTACTTTATAGTCTAAACTAGTCGTTACAATGTTGTTTTGAAGTTATTGGGTTTATATAAATGTCACATTCTTGTTGTTTTGAACCCTCACATCAATGGAGGAGGAAATTGATAATATTGTAGTTTGTTACGGAGGAAAGTGGGAAGAAACTTTTCCACGCCAAGCTTGTTTGTAGGATAAATCCACCATAAACCTTTGCCCGACTATTTTAACAATATCATTTCCTTTAATATTACGAGAGTTGTCCTCTATTAGATCCTTTATACATCTAGCCACTTTTGTCGTCCACAATTAAACGGAACATACACAGTAGCTCCTTTAGTTTCTTCCTACTTTCCTTCATAACAAACTACAATATTATCAATTTCCACCTCCGTTGATGTGCGGGTTCAAAACAACAAGAACGTGACATTTATATAAACCCAAGATCTTCAAAGCAACATTGTAACAACTAGTTTAGACTATAAAGTAAGTAGACGAGTAGATTGTTATGTTAAACTAGTCAAGACGAGTTTGTTATTAATTAACTACTCGTATCGGTAATGTAAACAAAGTAAACTAGACGCGACGAGTTAACTACCAATAAATTACTCGTATCGCTAATGTAAATCTGGTAAACTTATCAGAACGAGTTAATTACTAATAAAATACTCGTATCGGGAATATAACAAGGTAAACTAGTCAGGACGAGTTAACTAGATATGAACTACTCGTATGAGTAATGTTTACCAGGTAACTTATCTAGACGAGTTAATTACCAATAAAATACTCGTATAATGGATGTAAAGTAATCGTTGACCAATATCTACTCGTAACGACTAGTTGACCAAACAAACTAACCATTCCGGTTAGTGTTTTGAAAAACAAACCGGTTCGATGCATTTGGTAATCAAACTCATCGTAATGGTTAGTTTGATAAACTACTCGCGACTCTTAATGTTTTATAATCTGCTCGTCGCGACTAAAGGATATCTTATTTACTCGTGGGCATTGATTATGAGACTTTAAACTTATTTAATCTTTACGAGTAGATGATTAGTGAAAACTAGTCGTTACGGTTAGTTTATAGACACGTGGCAGATTTTTATTGGTTATACAAACTACTCGTTGACAATCATAAACTATTCGTCACGACTAGTTTATAATACCTATTTTGGGAATTTGTTTGAAATGACACTTAAAACCTGAAAAACATATTCATAAACGCCTATTTTAAAAAATTTTCCTAAGATTTTTTATGTAATAATTGTTTTCATTGTATTAAGTATTAACCAACCAAACATCAATTTTCTCTTTCCCATAATGATCCATTCCGTTAAACTTGTCTGATCCATTCCATTGAACTTTTCATTTCTATGTACAACGTTACCTAGGAGCTTAGGTGGAAATATTTTTTTTTGTTGAAATAATAATAATAATAATAATAATAAATTAAAAAACAAAAAAACTTGGCCATGTACACGTCAAGGCTTCAAGTCTCAAGTCTCAACAACCAAACAATCAAATTCCAACACACTATTTATAGGGGACATTATTGATAAAAGAGGGCAGGAAATATATCACGAAGGTGGAGAGAGGAGAAGAGTTAGAGAATCAAAAGAAGGTAACTTTATCTAATTCAAGTATTTATAACCTATTGTATACTTTTTTATTTTTAATCATAAATCTTGTTTGGATTAACACGATAGTTTAATATGTATCTTTAGAAACTTTCTATTTATCATATTGAGTTGAATATGGTTTTTTTATCTGATTTGACGGAAGTTTTGGTTGCAATCAAATTTTATTTATTTATTTACTTTTGCCTTATTCTAAACCTAGGAGCTAAAGAATTTGATTGAAATTGATACTTTTATTTAGGGCTGTCGTAGGCCCTTCACTTTCATTACATTGATGTGGATTGCCTCGCGAAATTGAAATAGAACTTTTCCAGACATTTGTAATTCGTGACCTAATTAGAAAACATCTTGCTTCAAACATAGAAGTTGCTAAGAGTCAAATAACTTTTATTCAAAAATTGTGTTTGGTGGAATTTAGATAGAATTTAAATCGAAAAATACTAGCAGGTTTATCCACGTGTTGCTGCACTGCTTGGTTAATATATTTAGCGAAATATTGAACACATTTAATTGAGGAACATGTGATTATATTAACTTGGAAAATATGGCACCATTTTAAACTCCGGGAGAGGAGGGGGTGGTTTGAGCCCGAGTTGCCTGCTCATGGGTAAACCTGAACACAAACTATTTGCCTAAATTGGTTTATTAATGTGAAATAAAGTTCAGATACAACTATGGTTTTATTTTTTATTTTTATTTGTTTACCTTTTTTTTAATAAGTAAGCATTAATCTATATATCAAATTGAAAAAGAAGAATAAAACACTAACGTTCCACTTTTTCAACCCACTCATAATGTTAATAACGGAGACGGATATGAAGTAACTGTTCTTGGTATTGTGTATGCAATATGCATCACTGTTTATACCAGATAGAGGTATGAAGCAATGGTTCTTTGTATGTTCATAACTTATTATACCAGACTGATATGACGCATTATTTTGTTCTAACGGGAATTGTTTTGTTTTTAATATTATGTCAAAATATTCATCTATTTAGTATTTAACCTTTTCAATCATTTTTCTGTATTTCAAATTGATTAACTCTCTTTTAAATTATACAAACAAAAACAAACACCCTTGATCAATTTGTGTATTTCCTCCCGGCTCTATCTCTCATTGCTTAGAAGAACAATCAATCAACTTTAAATTCGAAGAATCAATCAACGAAAGTAAACACAAGTACAGATTTGTATGTGAAAAAATCTGGTAAATTAAGATTGGAGTTTGTGATTCCTAAATCATAAAACCAAATAATATTATAGAATAATCAATATCGAAAAGAAAGGAAAAACAATACCAAATTCTCTCTATTACATACATTCTCATTCATAATTAATAAATTACGAGGATTTATATATGGTATGAAACGGTGGCAAGGACTGGGAAGTGGAGATGACGGAAAAGTCACGACGGTGATTGGTATCGGTTTAGCAGGAGATGCTATACGTGGCAATAGATTTACCGAAACACTTTTATAAGTTGTTGGTTATTATTTTGTCCATATGTGTAATGACCACTGTGTTACACCTGAGAGTTCTGCTCTTATGATGACACAATGACTGTCAAGTGTTAGTTGGCGGGATGGTTCTTCGAAGGAACGTCAAAGCCAGACTGTGAAAGTCAGCGTGAGCCCGGTTAATAAAACATAATCTGGTAAAAGTAAGACACTGTAACTCTCCAAATTTTAAAAGTGTGATAAGCTAAATACAAGAAAACCGTCATTTAAAAAAATATAAAGGTGATAAATAAGTTATTAATTAATGGTTTCCAAAAAAACAGAATGGTGATAAATAAATGATGTATAACTGTTTCAAAGAAAATGGGGAAAACATTTCATCCACATGTTCTTCACCTACGAAAAAAACAAAGTCTTTTTCAATAAGAATGTTTTTTCTATTTTAAATTAATACTATTATTTATAGACTTTCGAGAACCATCCGTTTGTTTTTTTGGTTTTGTATTCTTGTTTTACAATTACATAACGGAAAACAACTTTGGGGCATATATAATTATACAGAACGAATTTAATTGATAGTTACAAGAACAAAATATTTTCAGCAATGAAACACAACCACAATCATAATAATGTATAAAAGAAAATATGGGCCATCTATCCGATTATGAAACAAATACTTTGATTTGACAGTGTGACCTTTAGAACCATCGTTCACAAAATTAAAGTACAATAATAAAATTTACGATATTTCCAACACGACCTTCAATTGAGTTGGGTGAACATCTTCTTTCACTAGACTGAACGCAGTTGTGCTAAATATGCTGATGTGGCTGGTCATTCCTCGTTAAAGACCACTACGCTTGCTCTAATTCAAGCGCTAATGTAAATTTCCGCGAAGCCCATAACGGACGCTACCTTGTATTAAATTGAACATTTTTTTTACCATTGGTGGGGGGGGGGGGGGGTTGACTTCATTTTCAACTTTGGCTAAGGATTGCAGGTGGACTGTTGTGAAGAAGACGAAGTATCCATTAAGGGTAATGTCGTATTGTCGTAATTAAACCTTTCAAACAGAACTAGGTTCAAGAGCCAATTTCATGTCAATATGGAGTCCAGTTCTCCTATCAAAACCTTTATAATAATAATTATTATTATTTTAGTGTTAACATTAACCTAGAAATCACATACTTCGACTCATTTCAACACAAATTCCACACGAGGTATATAACTTACAACATGTTTATTATGACGAATCTCATACATGAATTATCATAATTAATCGTCTAATGGCATTCATATTCCAACTTGTAAACATTCACTAAGCAGAAACTATCAATTTCAACAAATTTATATCAAACACATTATGAGTGGGCAACTTTTAAGTTTTTAGTTTATTTCCTTATCATTCTAACAGACTAACACATTCCAACTAGTCCAATTAGACTCAATATAACTAAAAAGACTAACATAAATAATTTCTATCAAATTCATGCGAAAACCCACCATGTTTTAAAGCAAGGTTAATAGCCTCTAGTTCATCATCATCTACATTTGTACTTAACCAATCGTTTTAAGAACGTAAGCAACTACTTGACGTAATATATAGGAAAGCTATAACAATTTCTTTAATAATATTTAAGCCATACAAACTCATTCTATATGTAAACTTAAATCACTAAGCATGAAACCCAAGTTACACCTACAAACACATTCATTAAAAATGGAGGTTCTACTTCTTGACTTCAAATTGTAATTTAACCACAATAAAACACTTCCTCTCACTTGCAAGGATTTATAGATTATATCGTCATTCTATTAAAACTAACTTCAACTCATTAAACCCTCACCACGGATTAAATATTTGGATACCAACAGTGAAGTTCTTAAAGCAAGAAACACAAAGTTTGTCATCTACAACCACAAACAAACATGAACCCTCTATCTCATTCATGGCTACCCAAAACACATCTAAAATTAGTCTTTTAGGTAGCTAGATGATACTTACCAAGCTTCAAATTCATAAGGAAGTAAATATAAGATCTCTAGTTTCTACATTCCTAACTCAATCGAAATTCACGAACACCTGCATAATCCACATTTGATTTTGACATAAAAAAAATGAACTCCTAAACCCCTCTTTGAATATTTTTAATAGAACTTTCCTTTAATGATCAAACATCCCCTGATTTTTCATGTTGCATTTATTTTAATACTAAACTTCTATTAACTCAACTGCATGTTATAATAAGGCAACCGGAGATGTAAATTTAGCTATGCATTCGATTCTCTAAATCTTTGAATTTGAGATCGATAGGAATTTGTCAACATTTTAGGTGCAGTCTTCACAATAATTGAAGACCAATCTTAATGAACTTTTGCTCCACTTCTAGTAAAATGCAAAAACTATTATTGACATCTGCTTGAATGTTGAAGATTAGAAACCTAAACATAGTGTGGTCAATCGATGATTAATCCTTGTAGCATTGAAAATCAAAATTGTTGTGTATCCAATGTTTGGTTTGAGCAACATCACCAAATTGCTTCGATATAGCCTTTTGGGTTGTTTTAAGTTATTTTTCATGGTTTATTTTAGTAGACGAGATCATTTGAAGAACCTTGGGAAAGCATACGAGGACTTGAATCTTTTAAAAGCATACCTTCAAGACTACAAGTCCCTTTGTGCAACCATTGTGGATGTGATGGTGTCTTCCATATTGCGAATCCTGGTCCACCTATTTTTGTACCAGTCTTTAAGGTAAGTTTGACTCATAGTCATAGAAATGTTTTTAATCACTTGATTGATAATTTAAATTGAAAGACCCATGTCATTATCACATAAGCATCATGAATAAAATAAAGACACCAACAAATTAAATTGGTAACATCATAGCATTGGAATATTACAACTGGTTAATTTTATGTGAACTTATTTATAATAAGAGATCGAGCATGCATGATGTTTTAAATTTGATTTACGTATGCATGATACTTTGAAAAGGTTTTGGGATGTGTGTGAATTTTTTTAGTAGTTTTGATTTAATTATGTTTTTATTTTTAAAGAATTGATTAAAAATAATTTCAACTATGCTTTAGCATCCCTAACTTAACATTTGGCTGGCTGGTGACGGTCCAAACTAAAGGCGTGTTTGTTTCAACGATCTGCGACTAACGGATGGTTAATTTCGTTAGTCCGCTGAGCTGGCGCACCTTGTTGTCAAAAAACATCTTCGGTGGTATAAAAGTCAGCCTCAATCCCCACCCGTCTTCTTCATCCCCTACCTCGTCACCCTCCACATTCCTTCTTTATACCTTGCCACACTACCCACCTCCCACCACCACATCACCACCAACTTGCAACCAAGCACCACCACCAAGAGCCACCTTTTTGCTTCATCCCTTCAATTCGTCAAACGCTTAAGAATCAACATACACACTTCACCTCTTCAATCTCAATCCATTCATTTCAATGGCATCTGGATAAAACTCCAATTTCATCGCCAGAGATTGAACATCTTCGTTTTACGATT
The DNA here is from genome assembly GCF_021521415.1 of Bidens hawaiensis. Classification (NCBI taxonomy): domain Eukaryota; kingdom Viridiplantae; phylum Streptophyta; class Magnoliopsida; order Asterales; family Asteraceae; genus Bidens; species Bidens hawaiensis. The sequence continues at coordinate 178,489 of NW_027495296.1, read as the reverse complement.
TTGGCCTTCAATTTGCTTCGTGGCATATCTGTAATGGCGGGGCAACGACGGAGAAACATTGAGGTATTTCAGATCTGTAACGGCGGAGCTTCATCTTTTTTGGTCCCCTTGGGTGGTTGTTTACACACTAGAAAACACACACATAAATATGACTACAAGTCTCTATTTATAGCTAAACACAAATATCCTAACGTTCTAGAAGATCTCGTCCTCATTGAAGCTAAACTCGTGCAGCGAAACTCCTATCTCGTATTTTGGATTTCTCGCCCGCTTTAATTATTTTCTTTACCATAATATATTTAACATGTTTCTCTTTTGATATCATAAGTCACATTTTTTGCATTACAGTAACAATCAACTTTTTATTTAACATTTTTAAACTATTTAAAATTTTTAAACATATTAAATACATGTTATTAATAAAATTTAATAAAAAAATAAAAGAAAGTTATGCACAACTAGAGTTTACATTATTTTTTTCAGGAGAGTAAAAGAAAATAAAATTAATTTTCTTTTTTTATTCTTTTTTGTTTACAACTACACAAACCAACCTTTTTTTAACTTATTACATGTAACTTAGAATGAGTGTTCATGGTTTTTACTACTAGAGTGAGTTTCCATTGTAACCTTTCTTATTTATAAAATATACATATCTATGGAACTTGAGAAAAATTCTCAAAATAAGCGTTTATGAAAATGTTTTTCAGGCCCTAAGTGCCATTTGCAAGAAATTTCTAAAATAGGTATTATAATCTAGTCGTGATGAGTTGTTTGTATAACCAATTAAAACTTGACACGTGTATTTAAACTAACCATAACAAGTTGATTTACTAACCAATTTACTCGTCACGACTAAATAAGTTTTATGCATCGTAATCAACGCCCACGAGTAATTTATAATTCTTTAGTCGCGACGAGTAGATTGTAAGGTTAAACTAGTCGCGACGAATTAACTACTAATAAACTGCTCGTGTTGGAAATGTAAACCATGTAAACTAGTCGCCGCGACTAAAGGACGTATGAATTACTTGTGGGAGTTGATTACGAGGCATGAAACTTATTTAGTCGTGACGAGTAAATGATTAGTGAATCTGCTCGTTACGGTTAATTTAAGGGCACGTGGCATGTTTTAACTGGTTCTACAAACTACTCGTGTGTAATCATAAACTACTCGTCACGATTAGTTTATAATACCTATTTTAGGATTTTTTTGCAAATGACACCTAAAACCTGAAAAACGTTTTCATAAACGCTTATTTTGGAAATTTTCCCATGAAACTTGCTATTGATAATGAATGGATGCTGATATATTTAAGTGCTCTTGTCAACTATAAGACGAATACGACCTGCGAATTTGACAAGTCCATAGCATACATAGAAGATCACATGATCGAGCTCGGACCGTTCGATGGGGTGTTCGGAGTTTCTCAGGTAAAATTCATTTGTGCTTAGTTTAAAGAGACATAAGTCAAGATCGTAATGAATTAATACATGTGATTTTTAAAATGTAAAAGAAGATGAGTACAATGTTTTTCTTTTAATTTATATACCGAAAAGACGTGATACTATATATCGTGAGAATACATACATTAACTAATAACTCATAAATTTTTTAACATAGTAAATATCTATTATGTACTATATATGTATTGTTTATCGGGAAAATTCCTAAAATAAGCATTTATGAAAACGCTTTTCAGGTTTTAGGAGTCACTTACAAGAAATTCCTAATATAGGTATTATAATCTAGTTGTGACGAGTAGTTTGTATAACCAATTAAAGCTTGACATGTGTCTTTAACTTAACTATGACAAGCAGATTTACTAATCATTTACTCGTCACGACTAAATAAGTTTTAAGCCTCGTAATCAACGCCCACGAGTAATTCATAAGTTCTTTAGTCGCAACGAGTAGATTGTAAGGTTAAACTAGTCGCGGCGAGTTAGCTACTAATAAACTACTCGTATAGGGAATGTAAACCAGGTAAACTAGTCGTCACGACTAAAAGACGTATGAATTACTTGTGGGCGTTGATTACGAGACATGAAACTTATTTAGTCGTGACGAGTAATGATTAGTGAATCTGCTCGTTACGGTTAATTTAAGGGAACGTGACAAGTTTTAACTGGTTCTACAAACTACTCGTTTGTAATCATAAACTACTCGTCACGACTAATTTATAATACATATTTTGAGAATTTCTTACAAATGACACTTAAAACCTGAAAAATGTTTTCATAAACGCTTATTTTAGGAATTTTACCTTGTTTGTCACTCACCTTTTCCAAAGCCAAGTAAATAAGTGTGAACAATTAAATTAGTTTGATTGTTTTTTAATATATGTAGAACTTAAACATAGCACGCACAGTTCATATTTAAATTATATGCACAAGCATAGGTAAATCATAGAAAATTGAAAAAATAAACATACGAACAAATTATATATTGGATAGTTTTAATGTACATACATAATCATGTGTATGTAAGGAATATAAAAATTTAGAAAAATTAGTTATTGACAATACATGAATGGTTTAGATTTATTTAATCTGCTCATTTTACAAAAAAAGTTATTTAATAAACAGGGAGCCATCATAGGAGGTGCATTGCCAGGAATGCAGGAACATGTAAGCAACTACTTATAAAATGCTCTATGAAATTATAGATTTGATCTCAACTGTAAGATAAATTAGAAATAAATAATTTCAATTTTGATGTATTTGTCGATAATAATTTCATCTTTAAAACTCTTTGTCAGTGATCTAGCATTTCGACTATTTTTCTCTCAGTGAGCCTCTGTTAAAAAACACTTAACGTTGTCAAGTTTTTTTTTTCAAATTTTTAACCGATGTTTTAGGGCTTTTGATCAGAAGAAGCATATGAGCCAATTGATGTAATACTTATCTCGGAACGATGATCCAAACGACGAAACCGTGTTTCAATTTGGGTGTTTAAATTTCCGATTAACAAAAACCAAGTCATTTGAGTCACCTTTTCGAGATAAGTTTACATCAGTCGACTTGTATCTTTCTTCCGATCAAAAGCCTTAAAACATCGGTTTGAAATTCGGAAAACACTTAACGATTTTAAATGTTTTTTAACGGAGGTCCACTGGGAGAAAAATAGTCGAAAGTTTGGACCGTTGGCAGAGATTTTGAAGGATGAGATTATTATCGGTCAATACACAAAATGTGAGATTATTTATTTCCAATTTACTTAATTGTAACAATACGTTTTTACCTACTTGTGTATTTTTAAAGGGTGCATGTTTCACGAAAGTCGAAAAAATCAAACATGTTATTTTAATATCGGGAGGCAAACTAGGAAGTATGTCATTTCCCGCACCAAAGATCACTGAAACCGCATTCTCTTCTCCAATAAATATTCCGTCACTCCACATTTTTGGTAAGAATAATAAAATTACTTTTAGTTACAAAAAAAACTACTTGGTCTAACTTAGTTTGACTTGCAATTAACAAATACAACGTGTTTAACCTAGATTGAAAATTGTTGTTTCCCTATGTATAGGTGAGAATGACTTTGCAAAGCAAACTGCAGTTGAACTAATGGAAGCATATGTTGATCCTCTCGTGTTCTATCATCATGGTGGGCATGGGGTCCAAAAATTAGGTATTTATATGTTTTGAATTATTCTTTATTTTCAATTCTATTTCAGATTAATGAGCATATCATTTTTTTCAAATTTACTTGGTCAAACGCCATGTATCATGCTCAATTTCCAATCTCATGGCATAATCAAACCAGAAACTGAGTTCCTAAGCTAGCTCGGTTAGCTTCTTTAAACCTTAAACCACTAAACAATGAGTATTAGTGAATGACACATCCACTATATGTCTTGGTAATCTTATAGTGAACAAATTGCAGAGTATTACTAATGGACAGTTTAGCGAGAGATTATCGATATATGGTTACTACGCATGGCAATTCTCTCTCTCTTTCTCTATTATATATTTCATCATCATCATCATCATCGTACTCAGTATATCCCGCCAATAGCAAAGCTATGGTAGAGTCTGAGGAGGGTAAGATGTAGACCGCCTTACCTCTACCCCATAGGGATAGAGAGGCTGCTTCCGGTGAGATCCCCGGCTCGATAGTAGTTTTGCATCAAGCCTTGGACATAAGGCACATAACACTTAATTATCGGGACACCGGCTGATCGGTGCATGTACCCTTGTCTTTCGGCTATCAACGCCACCACGTGATGCCTGATTAACCTTCCGCCACTTTTAATGTTATTTTCACGAGATTAGTAAAATAACGTCAAAATTAGTGCAATTTCACTTTTGCTCACCCGATGGTTCACACATATATACATTATAGACGCGCACCACAAGCAAGCCGTATTTCTCTATTATATATTTATATAATTCAATACAAATTATGAGAAATTAATACAGATATAAATTATGGGCATTAATTTAAAAAATAGTAAAACGAATACAAAGTTTGAGAATTAATATAAAATCAAAATTAAAGTATTATTACAAAATTATAATAATTATAAACAACCTAGTGGCGAACTTGTCATCGACTTTGTATTAAAACATCTATCATGGCGATAGACTCTGAGGTATGATATCTTCAAAAATCTTTGTCTTCCATATATATCACGATATCTAAATGTTTTATCTTTAAAACAAAAGCTAAATGAGAACATATTGGCTTTTGGTCTCTAGCCACCTCATATATATGGATCATCAACAATATTCCTCCCAATTGCGGTGAATCTTTGTCTTGTTCATGACAAAGATTTAACTAATATAGTAATATGGAGTAGAGATTTTATTATGCATAAACAAACAAATGTGTACTCATCAGTGTTGTATTTATCTCAACAAGCCTTATACTTAAGCGTAAACACTTCTCGGGTCTAATCACCACAAGCACACTTATGCGTTAGCATGTATAAACTTAAAAAGTGTTCACAAATCTATTTACTATTGTGACAGCATGATCCCCGTGAGATAAATACAAAAATAACCATTGAAGACGTATGTCTCATTGTGCATGGCGATCGAGACTTTATGCCATTTAGTATATATACTAAACCAGTCATATTATAATCGAAACACACAAATTAGTACACATACTCAAACCTGTGTAGACATTTGTAACTATCCTAGTTACTAGTTAGATGGAAAACTAAATATTTCTACAAGATACACATCATTTGGTAAATTTACCACAAAACGTATCATTTTGTCTACAGCGATAAAGTTAAGTTGTTTGAGCATTCTCATCCAACCCTCTATTTTATGTGAGGGATGTTTTTAAAATTTAGAGAGTGATTTAGGGTGTTGTGAGTGAAGAGTTATATTTTAGAAAACGTAGTGATTTTTCTTCATATTTGAAAAACGATTGTTCATCCCATATAATTTTTTAATATTTTTAAAAGTGGTGGTGAGTGGGGGAAAGAGAAAATATAATAATAAAGGTATAAAAAAATATGATTCAATTGAAATGAAAAGAGAAAATGTAGTGAATTTTAGTGTAATTTTTTATTTAGAGATATGGATAGGATTAGAATGCTCTTAGTGAATAAAAAAAGAGCACATGCTGAACTAGGTTCACTGTTTACGTGTTAACATCCATTTTATTTGGTCTAAGATGAGAAAGTTAAGTTGTTAGTGGATAGAAAAGAGCACATGCTAAGTCGGATCACTTGCCATGTTCCTTTTGTTTTTAAGTCGGATCTGATCAATAGACCGCTAAGTCACTGGTTCAATCTTAGATCCTGTTATAAAATCATTGACCTAACTAGAAACTAGAAAAATATGCATCATGAGGAAAAATGTTTCGACACACCACCAAAATAGATATCAGTTAGAACCAACATACTTAATTCATCCCATCATGTAATTACGTAATTCAAGGCAAGATCTAGCCGCTAACACGATACATCAATACGTTAAACGAATACGGATATGTCATCAATACTTTATTGATAAGTTATGGATGGATACATTATGTCTAGAGAGAATCCGGCATGGTAACGACACTTGAATAAATTAGCTCGGATCTCTACCTCTCAATGAATAGGATCAACCTATTTATAGGCACAGACCCCGTTCGTTAACATCACTAACGAATGGGGTGATCCCATTCACAAATGAGCTCCCATTCGTTATGTCTCCATAACGAATGGGGATTAACTTAACGAATGAGCTCACATTCGCTATATCTCCATAACGAATGGACTCCTAACTTAACGAATAGCCTAGTCTATAATGAATGTAACCATTCGCTATACAATCCATAGCGAATGGCCATATTACATTAAACATAAAGACTAGACTATCTCTAACTTATTCGATCGGCTACGGACAACAAATCATGCACTAACAAACTCCCTTTTTTCCGTAGTTGTCGAATACTTTAACCTTGAATACTTTAACTGCAAATCATCAGTCATGATTAATACATTAATAGAACCCCCCTTGATTGATGATTCTTAAGCTTGTGCATATAGACAATCTTTAAGTCTTTTCAGCAAACCAATAACTTGAAGCTTCTTGTATCAGATCTCCCCCTCAAAGTAAGCAACTACAGGTGATCATCTCGATCATCCAACTGTCATATGATATGGTTCAATCTTTTAACAATGAGCAGCAAATCATAAGCTATCCATCAACACCGGTAAAGAAAACATATCTTTACGTTTAACCTCGTCACACATCTTCATGAACAATCCAATCATTCAAAATCTTTCACTTCGGCTTTCTCTCTTGATAATATCTCTCCCAAATTAACTCTTTGAAGCTCTTCTATATCCCATTCGCTTAGATGCACTAATGTTTTGGGCATATGATATAAAGATCCAACCTCCACTAATCAATCCTAAATAATCAGATTCTTCAATCTAATGACAAGACTCGTGTTGCATTTTTCAACAAAATCAACCCGTTCTAGAATCCCCCCCCCCCCATAAGGTAATCCGCTGAATACTCGTAGCCAACATATTCAGGATCAAAGTCTCTCAGAAAGAAGTAAACGAACAGACACTCGTATCCCACACAGCCAGGTTTCAATCTCGAACAAATCAATCAATAATTGAAAAATAATTACAGTCTTAAACTCAGTTAAACGTAGCTTTGCAATCATGAATTACCTGAATAATTGAACATATGGCTCTGATACCACTTCAGAAACCAGTATGTGATCGATTCAAGTTTATACTCATGGATCTAGTTCATGATATATTGCAGGTGATAGATCGATACGTTATGATGTGAATTACGTTAAGTGAAGTTTGTGTTGAGAGTATATTTAGGCTGAGTAGCAGCTTGTAAGATAATATAATCACCGTTGTTAAATTAATGCACATGGATACATCTATATATAGAAGACGATCCCCGTTCGTTATACATTCCATAATGAATGGGGCCTATTCGTGTTCAATCCATAACACTAACTTACAGTATAACGAATGACTCATTCGTTAACATCATTCACGAATGGTACTAATAACTTAAAAATAGGGCTCATTTGTTATACATTCCATAACGAATGGTCGTAATACATAACAGATGGGCTCATTCGTTAAACATCTTTAACGAATGGTCAATAAACATAACGAATGGTAAACATAATTACCAAAATATCATATACATAAACAATAATAAATTACATAAGATAAACAAAGAACAAGATGAAAAAACCATGCACTAACACATTAACTTTTTTTCCTAATCAGATGAGGATAATTTGTAGTTAAAAGAACAAAAATGAATATATCATAATAATCATGTAACATAAATTACTATTATTAAACATAATTTTTTGTGTGTTTCTTGAAAGATGAAGAAGGATTGAAGATCATGCTTGAATTCCTCAAGGAAATAAATGTAATAGTTTGATGAAGAATGATTCAAGATCATCGAATCGTTCTGCTGATGTTTGTATCAAAACTTAATAATAATTGCATATTCAGCTGATGTTTGTATCAAAACTTAGTAATAAATGCATGCTTATTTAGTATTGTTATTAAGAAAGGGTATTATGTACTACATACCACCATTATTGTCATAATGATTAAGTTTGGATTTGGCTTTGGTAATGTCAAGAATTTTGAATAATAAAAGTTCAAGAAACTTATTTTGATTCCTATTTTGCTGATTGAAATTTAATTCTTCTTGTGAGATTTAATTCTTGTTGTTGATTGTTGAAGTTGAGAATTAAATGAAATACTTCTAATAATTTAAGGTGCTAAGATGTTAATTCTTAAACATTAAGATATAAGTTGCATTCTCTGAGAAACTAAATGTGCTTAAATGGAAAAAATAAAAATAGTTAGTGACAAAAATAACAAGCCACGTGTGTTTCTTCATTACAAGGTTCAAGAGTTGGTGAATGTAGGTATTTTTGTTAACCATGAGAACCGTTTCTAGAAACTTCATAAGACCCTACAAATACTTTTGCTAACCTAATAAGATTAAGTGAATTGCATCTTGAGTTGGACGAGTGATCTTCAAGAGGTTGTAGTACGAAAATAGTGGAAGCAAGATTCGTGACAACCATCACTTTTTAAAATAAACTTATTTTTAATTTTCTCTAAGTAATACTTATTATCATTTATTATTCTACCAGAATACCGTGTTAGAAATCACTTATATCAACCTCTAAACCCATTACTTAATTAGGTTGATTTAAATACGTTAGAACCAACGAGCTCAACCCAATAATATTTGGAGTTTGGGTTAGAGGACTTACAGGGGTGACAAGATAGAGACAATTGTAACAACTCGGGTTTGCAACTAATACTTTGTATCCGTTACTCAACCCGTTTTCATATTCGGGAAATTTTACAAAGAAATATCGCGTTAATCGATTAATTATTATCTTATTTTTATTTGATTATTATATTTAATTATTATCTTTTCGTATTTGAATTCGTTTATGTTTAACCCGATTCGAAATGTAATTCAGATCTTTCGGATTATTTAAATTTTGTATTTATTAGTATTTAACTTGTATAAACTTATTTTATATTTTCTTAACTTTCAAACTCACCAAACAATGCTTAGAAACTTTTAAAATCGCTTAAAATGGCTAAAAATCGCGTTTAGAGAAGTACAAGGACTAATTTTGCCAAATATTTCCTATTTTTGACCAAATTAACGTAACTTAACCTCCAATATGTGTCAATTAATGTTTTAAAACACCCCAATTCCTTTTCTTGTTGTTCAAACAAAAGGCTTGGGTTACACATACACCATGTTGGTTATTCATACACCAGGGTAGCCTATACGAGTCGTATAGGCTCTATACGGCTCGTATAGATGCATAGTCAAGTCATTTTCAAGCATAAGTGTCAGGTTTTATTCTTCTGTATCGTATAGCCCCTATACGGCTCGTATAGGGCTATATGACTCGTATAGGGTCTATTTAACTCGTATAGTTTTTTTTTTCAATTTTAAAATTACAAAATATTAAAAATAACACCCGAGTTGGTTACAAAATAAAAATATACCTAACAACCTACGTACAACATGAGCGTTTCGGGGTAACGACTTTTTAGATGTGGTAATGCAATCCATTTTGGTTGAAACATATATGAGTTATCTAAGCTTGTGAAATATGAGTTATCTAAGCTTTTGGTATTATCTTACAAAACAACACACAAATCTTACATGGTTTAAGAAAGAAAATCCGATACCTAGTCTATACGGGTTGTATACCACCTATACGAGTCGTATAGACCAAAAAAGTAATTAAAAAATCTCTAGTCAAAGTACATGCTGACATGCTGTATATACGAGTCGTATAGACCCTATACGGCTCGTATAGGTCAGACGAGTTACGTAGGCTATACGAGCTAGAAAATCTATACGGCTCGTATAGGGTCTATACGGCTCGTATAGATTGCAAAAAGCTGCCACACTGACATGTTCATACGCAGGTCAATAAGTTAGGGCTGTACGACTCGTATAGGCCCTATACGAGCCCTATAGCCTTATTCCCACACCAGGGGGCTGGTGTATGCATAGCATGACCCCAAACAAAAACTCAAGGTTATTATACTTGATTTCGTCATTTATTGATTATTCAGTTTCCTAAACGGGCTATTTCCTAATAAACAAGCCTTAACCATTAATGTTTAACCAAAACATATTCCTAGACCCTAAAATAATATAGCGTCTCAGCCCCCACCTCTAACGTTCATAATGGTTCATGGTGTTTTCATCAAGAACTTTCATCTTTCGGTTTGACTTTCAAACTTCAAGACCATTTGACTCGTGTTTCCTCATTGTTCCATTCATCTTCCAGGTAAGTTGTCTTCATAAAAAACATTTATTTTTTTCTAACTAACAAAATCCCTCAATCAAATTTACTGATTGATGGGGTTTGTTGATCAATTTTTTTTCGACCCGTTTTAGGGCACAACAGTCAAAATATTTGACTTTCTGATTTCTCTATCTTCTGATTGGAATTAGCTATTGAGCCAGAAGACTTTTATGTTTATTTTTCAATATTGAGTTTACTGGTCAGAACCTGATTTTTGACTCAAAGTTCGGAATCTGAACATTACCAGCTCGCTTAAATCGTCAAATCTCATAACTTGAGTTTTATACATTCGTTTGATCTTTTTTCAGTGGCTATCTTCTCGTTTTTATAGTTTAGTGTCTCAAAGTTCCAGGTATGTTCGTGTCATATTTGTCAGCTCGCTTAAGGTTGACTCGTTCAAAACCTTTATTTCATTGTTTAACTCGCCTGAATATTAAGGTGAGTAATCACTCCCATATTTTACTTGTTTTTAAACGTTTTGAGGACTCATGCGTACCTATTATCAATTTGCATTTTATATCGTATTCTCAATAGAAAACTGTGACCTTTGAATGTGTATCAATTAAATGCTTATATGCTACGTGTTTATTTGTTTATTTTATCGCATTCGGAGAGGTCAATTATAATCACATTATAATATGATCATACAAATGTTGTAGTGTAAAAATCCCGATTCGCATGGGAATTGTTTCACCGACACCCTAATTTATCACATCATGTCGTTGTACCCAACCTTCGAATAACATGACAATGGTTTTACCGACACTCATTATTTGCTCAATGGTTTGATTGTTTATACTCACAAATAACGGTTTTGCTCTTTATTTATATATTATTATATTATTATATTGTGTTCTAAAACTGGTGATCTACTCACTCAACATGTTTTGTTGAAAAAATGTCTATTTTGTACGCATTTGCAAGTTATCAATTGAATTCTTTATAAAGATGAAGATCACGTAGTGATGACCTTTTAGATTAAAACTTATACTAGATTATTTAATTTCGTTTTGTAATTCTCTTTGGATTGTTGTACTTGAATTTTAAATTAACTGATTAGATATTGTCACATTTAAATTGCATGATAGTACCTTGTGAGTTGTGAATCGAAGCTTACGCCCCGAAATTTTCGCCTGAGGTTGGGGTGTGACATACTAAAAGTCTGAAATGTTACAGTTTGGAAGAACCACCAGCGGGAGGCTTGCTGACAGCCTTCCGTTTCTTGTCGAGCAGCTTCTACGTTCTTGTAACATCCTATTTTCGATAAGATTAATAAAGGAAATTTTGTTTATTCAAATAACGTAACGTGAATCAGTTTAGATAAATAAACTATATGATGATGGGCTTGGACTTTAGAAGATGAAGTGGGCCTTAGGTCCATGGGCTTAAGGGAGTATAAATTCCCCTTAAACCCTAATCCTTTCCATTTTTATCCATATCTACACCATTGTCTGCACCATCAAAAACACACACAAACACCATCCTATATCCCGACTCAAGATTCAAAGGCGAAAACCCGAGCTTGTTAGTGCTGGAACGTCGTGACGAGCCAAACCTACACCAAGACCAACTCGTGTTCGTAGATCGACTCGTTTAAGGTACGTTTATAGCTAGAAATCGTTCTTTTGGTCCGGATTCATTTAGATAATCCTAGATCTGTATGAATGTGATAGAAACGAATCAAACGAACTCATTCACAGTGGAATCCATTAAAAACTGATAGGTTAATCGAGGGTCTAAAGACCCGTGTTTCTAAATGAACAAATTGGACTGTTAAAACACGATTTTCTGGATGTTTCATTGATTGGGGTTTATAGGCGCTGGGTATACGAACCCAATGACACCAAATTCGTGTTGTTTCATCGTGAAATGAGGATTAATTGGAGATCTAGTACCTGTTGACTGTTTAGTGTTCTTATCAATTTTGACTTTGACCCTAGAGCCAAAGTTTTGGATAAGTCTAATGATCAATTAGTTATGCCAAACGAATCGCTAGTCATTCGTAAGAAAACCATAGAGAATTGGACACATTCGTGCGCTTCATGACAAATGAGCCCTTAATTCGTTACATATCCATTCGCCAAGAAAGATGACGAATTAGCCTATGTCCAGATAACGAATCAGCCTATGTCAAGATAACGAATTAGCTCACCCAATTCGTTATGATAAGGCAACGAATCAGAATAACGAGTCAAGTCAAGCTCAAATAACGAATCGGAATGACGAACCAGATGATGACAACATGACGAACTAGGATAACGAACCAGACCATGTTAACATAACGAACCAGAGTAATGAATCGGTTAACGAATAAGGCTTAATTCGTTATAGAAAATGAGTTAGAGAATTATATAATAATTTAAAATTTTAATGGAAAATATGTTAAGACAGTTAACGAATCAGCTTAACCTCAGCCAGGGGCTCTGCCCCTTGGACCCCGCTGGGCTGCCGCCCCTAGAACCCCGCTGCCAGGGGCACTGCCCCCGGAACCCCGTTCGTTGAGGGTAATAATTAAACTAGAAAGATGATATTGGTAGTGATAGTTAATTGATACGTGTAATTATTATGCAGTCAGCCGTGCACAGCTAAGGAAAGGAATAGCCGTAAACGGTGAACGTAACCGCATTCAGGTAAGTTTCTAGCCCCATTTCCTTGTTATGTTTTCGGGGCTGTGTGCATACTCGATGTGATAGTTAATACACTTACCTTAAATGGTAAGTGTATGAGAAGTATGATTTATAAGTTAATTAAGTGTATCTTGAATGTGAACGAAAGCTTGTCGGTACGTGAACGATCTTCAGATATTGCACGTATTGACAAGGGAGGTAGGTATATGAATTATGAATGTGTATGAAAGGTATATGTATGACATGTGAGTATGTATGAATGAGTAAAGAATGTATATGTATGTTACGGGTATGTAAAGACAGAATGTACGAAGATGAAGAAGTAAGGGATCAGACCCTAATAATATCTGAGATAGAAAAGGAAGTGATCAGACCCTAATAATATCTGAGATAGAGAGGGCAATATTTATATAGTTTAAAATTAATAAAGTATGAACGTATGTATGAAGTTATGTAATGAAAGTAAACTAGTAAAGTAATTATTTTGTATCAATGGATGCATAATTGAAGGTAAGTGTACGTATTGTATGATGTATGATTAACTAGAACTCACTCAGCGTAGCTGACTTTTAGTATGCACACAGGTGAGTAGGATGAGACAACTGGCTTGAGCGGGGACATATGGTAGAAGAATAAGATTCTGGCATCTAAAGACTCACGATGTTTTATATTTAATGGTTTAATTTTGAAAGACAAGAATGTTTTAAGACATTTTATGAATTATTATTGTAATGTTTATGAAAGTTTAATATTCCGCCTAAAGTTTTAATTAACTCTGATATTTAGAACTGTGTTTATGAGTAAATCCAACGGTCAATGTAGGGCACCGGACGGGGCTTTACAGTTCTGTGTTCACCCACCACGTCAATGTCAGAACATGTGGCCTCACTATCATTCTCTTGGCATCCACCACGTTCTCCATCATCATTATCATCATCATCATCATCATCATCATCATCATCATCGTCATCGTCATCGTCATCATCATCTTCGTCGTCATCATCATCATCATCTCCAATGTCTCCATCACCTTCTTCCTCAGTAGTTTCTTCACTATCATGTTCAGTCCAGTAAACAAACCAAACATAGTACCATGTTCTTGTCCTCGATACTTGTACCCACTTCTACCAACATGCTCCACCATCGCCTTGAGTATGGTTTGTTTCACCATCTTGACATGGTGAGGCTCGATGGGTGGTAATACGTTTCCTACATCATCAAATTTTTCTAGGTACACATGCCTTGGAACATTTAGCATTAAATCAGCCAGGACAGTTGAACAAAGTGTGGATACATCATACAGGTGTTCTTTGAGAGTACGTTAGTTTGCATGCACTTAAAGAACCACATGGAGAAGTTGACTTCCACCTAGTTGGTCAAGAAAGCCATCACCCTGACCCATTCTTTCTTCAACTTATCAAATCCACCTTTCTGCTTAGACAAGCAGCGAGCCACAACAAGAAACTTGAACTTCCAGTACGCAAGCAGATGTCTGTTCTCACAAGTGTTCCAAACAACATCATATCCGATGTTCTTTAGATAACCCTCCAAATCCTTCTTCTGAATGCATTCATAATAATGATGTGAGGCCTCCTTGATGTTCAGGGCTCTTCGAGCAACAGCCATGTGATTGTCAATTTATGTTAAGCTAACTCAAGTGTTATGGAATCCCCATTCTTCACTGTTTTGGCCATTGCCCAAAAATCTTCAACCCAAAAATTGCGAATATACGGGTTAACGAAGATAGCATGCATCAGAGGGCATTCCTGTAGCCCTTTGATCATTGAAGTGAACACCTTGTGCTTCTTCTTCCTCGGAATATCCAGAGGGAAATACATGTTGTGTTGCTATAAGAAAACATGAGGCAAGACATTCGAATTGATCATTGAGTTAGACAAACAAAGATATATATATATATGTGTGTGTGTGTGTGTGTGTGCACAAAATTTTAAAACAAAGAAAACGTAAATCTTAAAAATAAAAACAAAAACAACATAATAAATTAAAATACAAGTCAAGATTAAAATTTTAAGTAAAATAAAAATTAAAAATAAAAATAAACTAGAAACAATCTGGAAACAGTTTTGAAAACTGCCAAGTATAAAAGAACCGAATCGAGTTTAGTTTAAAAGATTCAAGTTGGATACTGTTCGGAAATAAAAAAATCAAAGAGTAAACGAATCGAATCGAGTATAATTTGAATCGAATCGACTTTGGAGATTTGACTTGATTGAAATCAAGTTAGATTAGATTGATTTTACAGAGACTAGATTGGATTTGAGTTATAGTCATTTCAGATCCTTTTAGTCTGTGAAATTTAAAATTTTCCAACTGTGAATGACTCAAATCGAGTTTGAAACAAATTGAATTGAGTTTCAAACGAATCGAATAGATTCTGGAAATCGATTCGAATCGTTTGAAATTAGATTCGATTGGAGTAAAATTCGATTATGAGAAAGCATAGTAGGCTTGGTTATGAAAATGCATTGAAGGCTCAGTTATGGCCAAGCATAGATGACTTGGTTATGAGAAAGCATAAAAGTCTCGGTTATGAGAAAGCATAGAAGGCTCGATTATAAGCTAGAGTAAATGACACGTGATCATGTAAATAATGAATCGCAAAGGATGAATGTGAAATGTAAGGTCATGCAAAAATATTTGTAATTTGTAATTAATTATACCTTGTATTGTATGATTAAAGAAGAATCTGATGATTACATTCACTAGAACTCATTCAGCGTGTAGCACAATTTTAGTATGCATGCATATACTATAGATTATGTGGTGAGCTTGAAGTGCGTACAAGACACCATAACGAAGAGTTCTTTAGAGAAAGAAGTTATTGTGTAAAAGTTTTTAGCTTTTGTTGTATTAAACTGAGTTCATAAATAAATCCAACGTTTGGTAAGGTGCTAGAGTTTGGGGCCTTACAAGAAAATTGGATTAAGGATTTGAATCGAGAAAGATTGTAAATTTTTGTGAGATAAATTTTGGAAAAACAAGGAGTTCATTTATATAATTTGGTAAATTAAGTAATGACTTAATTACATTTTTTTCCTTTAAACATTAAATGTTTGGATTCTATAAAGAGTTTACTTTCACGTACTGTTCTTCATACGACAAAGTGTCTCATTATTAGTTCTTTACACTAACAACCATCTAAAGACCAGGTGTTGGGGAAATTGCACAAAAAATGGGTTATCTTCGGAAAATTTAAGAGTCGTGATCACACTTTCAGATCAAAACTATTTGTTGTTCCAAAATATTTTGACCGGATAAATATCATACTGATTTAAGCCAAAAATTGTGTATGAATTTAAGAGAGTATGATGAACCAGAAGTTACCTATGATCAAAAAAGATTTTTAGGGGTAGGGTTGGATAATACGCTCCTATTTTCACATATAAAATTACTTACGAAATTTAATAACATTAATTTTCTAACAATTTTTCTATAATGTAATATATGTGAAAATAAAAAATTTCCATGCTAACCTGCCAAGGGCGGTAGTTCCATGGAGCGGTAGCCCATTGGACCTGCTACCAGGGGCGCTGTCCCCTACCAGGGGCGTTGTCCCCTGACCTCCGCTAAGGGGATGCTGCCCCCTTGGAAGCCTCATTTCTTAGGGCTAGCTTCACCCCTATGCTCCAATAGAGTTATTAAATTATAATATGATCGAATAAGCGTGCTTCATGCATCATATTTAAATTTATATTACAATTAACTTGATCAATAAGTTATTCCACAATTATATTAAAGTCACTTACACCAGACATATAAGGGAAAAATAATAATTCCACCTCTTTAACTAAAATACCCTTTAAAAATAAAAAACCAATTAAATAAGTTAAAATTCTACTTGGTGGAACCCACCTGTTTTACAATTATATAAAAATAATTAAATTAATGTGAATCCCACCCACCTTCGCACCATCATCTCATCATCTCTCTCTGTCGAACACTTTTTCCCATCACCGCCTGAACACAACCACCACAATCAACTACCATCACTACCATATGTCGACCACCTGATCGCCTTCTCGATTTCTTTTCTTTTTTCGATTTAGGGATTCTAGTCTATAACCATCACCGATTAGGTATAAAATCAGACTAGGAGTGGGGTGGGGAGGGCTTTTCAACTCGTCTTACCGAATATCAGTGGGGTTTGGTGGGTTTTTCCACCCAAACACTGTCACCACACTTTCGATTTGTGTTCTACCATGATCAATATCTACACCCAAACACCACCTCCTCCGGTAACCACCACCATGACCGTCATCCCTTTTGGAAACCAAAACCATGTCTCACTCCACAACCAAGATTCCAAAACCCATTTCCATTATCCATTTATATTACAAATCTTGAAAATTGATGGCGGTGAATTTTGGGATTCATCAACGGCGAAGAAGACAAACGAGGAGAAAAAGAGATTGATTGATCGACTGGCTGTGGTGTATTTTAATATGCTTTGTTTGACGATGGTGATGAAGGCGAAACATGGGGAATGGAACAGATTAGAATTTCTTTAACTGTTATGGTGGTGTTATTCCAGACACGCAAAGCGGGAATGGAACAAATTAGAAGTTCTTTAACTGTTATGGTGATGTTATTCCAGACACGCAAAGCGGCCCACTGATGTGCTCAAAACAGTCAATAAATATTAACTAAATTAATCAAGGAATAAAAACTAGACCTAAGACTCAACTAAATAAAACACCGGCAAGTGAATCGGTCAATTGTACTAAGTTAAGTAAGTCCGGAATATCGAACCCACAGGACTCTATAAATTACGTTAATTAACTAATTAGACTCGACTTACGACACGACTATTTATTAGTAATGTTTTAAGGGGGATTTTAAAACTAATATTAAAATAAGAAAACAAATAAACAAGTAAACGAGAAACAAGCAACCAAACACAAGATCAGAATCAAATAGATAAGGAATCTACCTAGGTAAGAATCTCATGCATCAACAATCATCAAGCAATGGACAAATAACATGATTATGGAAACTGATTTCTAAACGTATTCTTCTAACAAACCCTAAGGACCTTTGACTGAATCAAATGAAATCCCAAAGAACAATTATTAGATTATTAAGCAATCAGTATTATTGATTTCCACAAAGTCATCAATTAGGGTTAATTAATAGTATCTACAGCAAGCAATCTTACGAAACACTAAACCCTAGATAACTTGATAAGCTAACATGACATCATGAACATGGATCAACACAAAAAGCAAGAATATTGTCACTAACTATCCTAGCATGCAATTGACCAAGACACATGAACAACTCATCACCTTACAGCTATTGGAATTTAGCAAAACATTTAAAACCCTAACCAACTATCAACAAGCTTCTATGATCTAATGGGCCCATTTAATCACAATAATCAAAACACCAAGTAATGATTTAAACATAAACCCTAAATCTAAAGAACACAATCAAAAGATAAAAGATCTATGTGAAGCAATAGTTAACAATCAATCAAGATAATAAATACTTATATGCATCATGAAAACAAAATTAAGTCTTTACTATTAAATAACGAAATCCATAATCAAACAATTATCCAAAGCAAGAATCAAGCGTCAAACATGTTCATAAAACCTAGGTAGACATGAAGTCTAGCCTACAAACATTATTAAAAACAATCATAAACAAGTATTAAAAACAAAGAGGAAAGCCATGACAAATAATGAATAAGGAACGAAAGTTAGAGCGATAAAACCCTTTGCGATTGATCCTTGAGCACCCGGATGAAAGAACTCTTGATCCTCCTTGGTTTCTCCTCTAGAGAAGGTGTGGGATGTCTGGAAACTTGAATAATTTCGTTCATAGGGTTTTAGGGTTTATATATATGTTTAAACACCTCCTTCCTAATATAAAATAGGTTAAAACAAGCCTACTAGGCCCACTAGAAGACAAAATAGACATGGTAGCTGATTCTTGAACATTCTGGGCAGCTTTGGGACATGTTGGAATCTACCACATGCTTCTTGAATGGTATGACCTGGTCGCGTAGCTCGAACATGACATTTTCTGACGTTTTTCGACTTTCAGCTCGTTTGTCTTCGTTTTTGCGTACCGGCTTCATCCGAGCTCCGTTTTAGCTGATTCTTTTTCCATTTGACTCGTTTTCTCGCTCTCTTAAACATGGGACCTATCACATACACAAACATGTAATTTAATGTAAGAATAACAAAATAATCGTTAACGTTTAAGCACAAAATAACATAAAAACTATTAGGAAAACATGTGTGTTTTACATCACATCAACATGAAAACAAATCGAAACGCTAAGTGGAACAATCATGTAATCATTAAAGAGCAAAACGTACTTAAACTTCGCATGAAAAGATAGAAAGAATTAAGTAAAACATGCAACACACCAAAAGAGTTAAAACACGATAAATATATAAAACTTGACTCAAAACCTAAATTAATAAAAGATAAACAAAACTCAAACTTAAACGGACTTAAAACTTTAAGGAAACACAACTTTAGACGGGATTTGAGATGTATAAATACATGTATATCAAATATCCCCACACTTACTCTTTTTTCGTCCCTGAAAAAGTCTAATGCAGTTGGATCAGAATCGGAAAATTATAGTCTAACAAACATATAGGTTAATTTTTAAAGCTCAGAAAAACGCAAAAACCGCGATCGCCGATATTGTTGTCCACTTAAACCCATGCCTTAATCTTTCCCAGGACAAATAAGATCCGACAATTTTTTACTCAGTGGATTACACAATTAAGACCCGCTTATTTTCAGCTTTTACCGGACCAGACCACCCCAACTTGACTTAAACCTCAAAATTAGCAGATTTAAAACTTTTGCTGCTCTAACTTTTTAATGAATAGCTAAGACGATCAAGGGTATTGTTTATCCACGTAAGCTTAAGCATCAAAGTCTACCGAGCAGCCATTAGATATGATTAAGGTACAATTATTTTATAGCTAGTGTTCCCCACAACATGGCATACCCCCGTTATCAAGCAATACACCGAACCATTACCATAGGTGAGTATGCAAAATTTCATCGTAGGGCTTACATGTAGCGTGTCCCTTGTGGTCCGTTTCTTAATGGTAATGAGACGCGAGCAAGGGGACCCCACATGGCTAACAGCGTGGATGATCAAGTCTGTAATGCATTTGTGCTTTTGTACTTTTTGTGATCATATTTAAAGGCTTATATGGCAGAAAACTGCGGGTTTGCTCTTTTTATAGCTTTTATTTTAAATATTCACAGCTCCATTTGGAATTGTGAATACCAAGATGAATAATCGGCATACATACCCCTGGTCTCCGGACCCGGGGCATCCCATCAATACAAGATTTAAGGTTATAAAACCATATGCCAATGATGTGTAAAACACTAAAACTAAGCAGTTTAAGATTTATATCACAGGCTACACGGCATACTCTAACGTTAAACCTACCCAAGCATCATATGATAACGTATTCAACTTTTTTAAAATTTATAATATTTCCACTTTTCATACCAAGAATTGAGGCTTGAGTATGGCTGACCTTTCATTACTTATTTTCTACGGACAAAATGTTTTACCCACAAGAGATTTCCGAACCATTTTATCAGATTTGCCCTTTCATTTTCAAGACTGAGCCTACCGAGACATCCCAAGTTAAGTGTGCTTTCTTTTATTTATCTCATATTATTAGTAGTTTGCAAAACCAATTTCCGATAAATATCATCATCTCCCACTTTCACGCAAAAAACTAGATCCAATGGACATTTTTAAACATTTTTCAATTTTTTTTTAAATTTCTTTATTTTTCAAATTTTTTTTTATTTTTCTTAGATTAAAGCAAAAATAAACTACGAATCAGATATCCTATCCCCACACTTAAATTTTGCATTGTCCTCAATGCAAGGATAAGGACGACTCAAAATAAAAATAAAGTCGGACTACAAAAAAAACTAAAAACTTAAAAAAATAATAAAAAAAAGTTAATAAGCTAGATAATGGAAAAGACTTAACTGGTAATATGCGAATGAAATATGATGCCAAAGTCTTCTTCCATGAATGCCCTCCAACTACGAACGTGCTCAACAAATGGTAACTTCTTCTCTCACGAACGTAAGAGGCAAAAAATAAACAAACATATCTAAAAATCTATCTTATCATAATGATAGATATTATGCAATTAAAGTGCTTCAACAACCAATATATAAAAGATAATAATTAGCAGCAAATAATAAATATAAAGTATACGGCTCAGCTGCTCCATCCCCACACTTGTTCGTTTCATTATACTCAACATCGGGGATCTTCTCTCTAGCTCACTCAATCTTCAATCTAGCAAAACTCAAAAACACAAAACAAAGTCGAACTACAAAAACTACATTAGGGACTCAAAGAAAATAAAAATAAAAATAAAAGAAAATAATACAAACTCTACACTTGAGTTTTCACTCAAGAACCCATGCTAAGCGAATCACGTGACGGACCGAGTGGAGCTTCCTCCACCTCGGTAGAACTCCAATGCCCTCAAGGATTCCAAATCATTATCCGACCATCCATCAACCTTTGTCTTTTTCTTTCTAACTCCATGAACCCTCTCAACCTTATGCTTTCCACCACCCCGTTCTCTAAAACACTTTACCATTACCCGAGAACTCGAAACCTTTCGCTCCTTCCCCACACTTAAACTCACCGAACGGGACTCGTCAAGACTTGGATCCATGCCCGAAATAGATGATTCTATCGAGTAAACTGGGTGACATGGATCAATGAGACCGTCTTGACCACTCTGATGCCTCATGGACTTCGCCAAATAAGTGGCACTATCATCACCAGCTCTAAGGGTTATCTTACCTTCAAACACATCAATAATTGCCCTAGCAGTACGTAAAAACGGACGACCCAAAATGATAGGAACTCTCTCGCCGGCCTCCGTATCTAAAACAACAAAATCTGCGGGAAAAACCAAATTATCTACCTTAACAAGCAAATTCTCCACGACACCCCTCGGATACTTAATGGAACGATCGGCTAAAGACAACGTCATACGCGTAGGGGTGAGCTCTCCGAGGCCCAACTTTTCATACAAAGAATATGGTGTTGGTGCATTTTATGACCGTCGCTATGCAATTCTGACCAGCGGAGACGCCATAGGCGAAGTTAGAACAACTTCGCCATAGGCGAAGTTTGAACAATAACTTCGCCTACTGGCCCAAGCCCAAGCCCGCGAAGTTGGTTTTCTATATATATGTGTGTCTTGTTTAGGGTTTAGTATCCAGAAAGTTAGAGTGTTTTGTGTTTCAGTTCAATTGTCTAGAGAGAAACAGAGAGGTAGATTCGTGTGGGACGGCCCGAGGTAGAGCTCGCCTCGGGTCGGACGTTTTTTTTTGTTCGGTTTGTGACGTGTTATGGTTATTATATAAAGTATCTGCAGATTTGTTTATCCCGTTCGTGTGTTTGTTCGTGTGTTTTTTGATGTGTAATCGTGTTCTTCGTCTTCTACACCATTAAACGAGTCTAGGAGGATTCCGCACTCCTAGACCTCGTGCGGATCTCATATCGATCAGCGACGCCCCCTTACAAGTGGTATCAGAGCTTTAGGCTCTTATGCTATGGTTCGAGATCTGCTTTTGGTGTTTCTGGCACGTTTCTGATGCGTTTTTGGCCGAACAGCCGCCGTAGGCGAAGTTATTGGGTTCAGGCGAAGTTGTCGCTATAATTGTAGGGTTTTGGCGAAGTTGACTTTTTAGGCGAAGTTAATGAGGAGCGAAGTTGACTTTTAGGCGAAGTTAATAAGGGGCGAAGTTGACTTTTAGGCGAAGTTGACTTTCAGGCGAAGTTGACTTTTGACGAAGTTAAAAAAAATTACTTAAAAAAATAATAATAAAAAAAAATTGGAGTCTTCGACTGTATGGCCAGGTGTACACGATTATTGTGAGACCGAAAGTGTTGTTCCGGCAACAAGTGAAACTTGGTATCTCTTGGTCATACGTGTGAACAAATACGGGTCAACTCTGGATATGGAGTTGAAGTTGTGAATGGGATATTGATTGAAACTGGATATTGACACATATTTGGGTGTTTTTGGGCAAAGAAATTGTTGTAGAAGTTGACCAACTGAAGAAAGTCAAATTGAACTGAAGGTTTTCGTCATTACTGGATTGCGATCAGAGCATATTATTTATGTTATTTTCAAGGCGTTCAAGAATTGGATCTGTTACGATTTTGGAACAAGTTGGATTTAATCGGGAATTAACTTGTTTATGTTCTTGATCGTTATCCCTGGTGATTGAAGATGCTTCGGATTAATTAATGGTCATGTGTGTTAGATTCTGTCAATGTGGTTTTGTGATGAAATTGATCACTTGATGTTGAGTAGTTGAAGATTGAACCTTATCTTACTATACAATTCCGACATGTTGGTGAAGTTGTGGAGGGAGCCCAACTTCACGTGTTGGTGAAGTTAGAAGAACTTCACGTGATTGGTTGAGATGATCAATTAGGCGCGGGGATGCATGCATGTCAAAGTCCTCGATCGATATAGTCGGAGAAGCTTACACTGAAGGGGAGATCTGATATAGAAGACGCCGGGTGATTGGTAGATTTGTGAAGCTACAAGACTGTTTCAGACACGGCTGGTTGAAGACAGGATGGATGTTGCATGTACATGTGAAGTTCAAGTTTGAAGATCACAGTGCAATCGAGTCCTACAAGAAGAAGCAAACAGAAGATCATCAGTTAAGAGGGAGTCTGTTGGTGCATGTTTTGTAACAAATGATCTTTTGTGTTTGTTAGAATTGAGAGCAACGGTCAAAGGGGAGTCTGTTGGTGCATTTTGTGACCGTCGCTATGCAATTCTGACCAGCGGAGACGCCATAGGCGAAGTTAGAACAACTTCGCCTACTGGCCCAAGCCCAAGCCCGCGAAGTTGGTTTTCTATATATGTGTGTCTTGTTTAGGTTTTAGTATCCAGAAAGTTAGAGTGTTTTGTGTTTCAGTTCAATTGTCTAGAGAGAAACAGAGAGGTAGATTCGTGTGGGATTGCCCGAGGTAGAGCTCACCTCGGGTCGGACCTCGGGTCGGACGTGTTTTGTTTTGTTAGGTTTGTGACGTGTTATGGTTATTATATAAAGTATCTGCAGATTTGTTTATCCCGTTCGTGTGTTTGTTCGTGTGTTTGTTTATGTGTAATCGTGTTCTTCGTCTTCTACACCATTAAACGAGTCTAGGAGGATTCCGCACTCCTAGACCTCGTGCGGATCTCGTATCGATCAGCGACGCCCCGGGGGAACTTACAAAAGCCATAAGGTTTATGCTAGCTCCAAGATCAGCCAATGCTTGACAAGTTGTATCACTTCCGAAAAGACATGGGATGGTAAACACACCTGGGTCGGGTAATTTTTCTGGTACTTTATTAAGAACTACTGCAGAACACTCTCCATTCAGCGGTACAGTCGATAGCTCCTCCAACTTATCCTTTCTTTTAAGAATATCTTTCAAAAACTTGGCGTACTTAGGCATATGCTGGAGGACTTCAACGAACGGGAGGTTAACATTTAATTGGCTAAATATATTAAGAAAATGCCCGTAATCTTTCGTATACTATTGATGCTTTAGACGAGCAGGATACGGGACATAAGAAGGGTTAATGATGTGTGGTGGTAGCCGAACTCCAACCAGCTTCTTTTCAACTAGTGGCTCAATAATTGGTGTTTTAACTTGTGACTTACCCGGAGCCTCTACCTCTATCTCCTCATCTACGAATTCATCGTCCCCATCTTTCTCAATTTCTTTACTAACTACCTCCGGACCAAAAACCCTACTACTACGAGTGGAGATGGCTTTCAATTGAGCAGCCGGATTAGTTTGAGGAATACCCGAAAACTGACCTGGGGGCCTTTCTTTTAAACGACGAGCAATGTCACCAACAGTCCTTTGAATAACGAGAATAGAAGATTGTTGGTTTTTGAAGAGTAAGTCATGCTCGGCGAACTTTTTCTGTGTTGCTTGGTCTCTCTCCAAGATTAGTTTCATCATCTCTTCCAAACGCCCAATTCCACCGTTCGAATCCTACACATTATTTTGAACATTAGTATTATTGGTATTATTATCATTAAAATACTGACCTTGTGCTGGAGCATAAGAATTTTGAAATCCGGGTGGTGCGCCTGACGGACGCCAGTTAGAATTATTCTGATTCGGATTCTTGTAGGTGTTCCAACTCTGATTATTGTTGCTGTAATTGTTGGGAAACCTATTCTGACCAGCGACAAAATCGACCTGTTGATTCATCACCGGGCACTCCAATGTACCATGTCCACCTCTACAAAACTCACACCTGTCCACCTTGGCCTTCAGCTCCTTCACCTCCCGAGTTAGTGATTCCAAAGCAGCTGCCACACTAGTATCCAGATTAACCTGGTGTACACCTCGAGCGGATGAAGATGTACTGCTAACGGGAGTGGAATTCCCGCGATGTGGCACTTTGGCAAGGTCAGATTGAGCGAAGCTCTCAAACATCTCGTTACATTCGGCGACATTCTTCCAAGCCATTAGACTTCCTCCCGCGGCCGTGTCGAACCGAACCTGGGTTTCGTAGTTCAACCCATTGTAGAATTTCTCCATGAGAGCCCATGGTGTGAGACCATTCTGTGAACATCGAGACAGCAAGCTCTGAAAACGCTCCCAAGCATGACAATATTGCTCATCCGGCTCCATGTGAAACGAGTGAATCTGATCGCGAAGAATAGCCGCTTTAGCCGGTGGGAAGTATCTCTTGATAAATGCCGAACGTGGTGCTTCCCACGTAGTGAACGTGTCGGGCGGCTGAGTGTCAAGCCAAGTGGCTGCTTTACCTATAAGTGAAAAAGGAAAAAGATGTAAGAAAATTGCATCTTCAGTAGCACCTTGCAATTTAAAAGTTTTCAAAACGCGGTAAAGTCGGTTAATATGAGCCGGCGCATCCTCTTCATCGTTCCCATGAAACTGATTAGTTTGAACGATGTTGTTCATGACGTATGACGGAATCTGCCACGAGTTGGGATTGTCGATTGCGGGGACAACGATGCATGATTGGTTTCCGGTTAAGCCATCAAAGGCTTGAGCAGCAATTGTCCTATTGTCGGCCATTGGATCTTGACTTCTAGGACTTTCGGGTGGTGAACTGAGAGGAGATGATTTTTGTGATGAACTAGCCTCAGACTTCAACGGAGAAAATCCAAGATTATCTAGCGGCGGTCCTTGTGAACGAAGATGTGGCATAAACCTGAAAAACGCAAAAGACCAAGTGAGTAGACTCGAATACTTAAAAATAACTAAAATAAACTAAAACTTAAATTAGACTCCTACGACTCAAACAAAAATAAAACAAATAGCACTTACGTAGCAATTAAGTCCAATTAACGCAGATAACGCAAT
Organism: Bidens hawaiensis; assembly: GCF_021521415.1. Classification (NCBI taxonomy): domain Eukaryota; kingdom Viridiplantae; phylum Streptophyta; class Magnoliopsida; order Asterales; family Asteraceae; genus Bidens; species Bidens hawaiensis. Next base: position 152,140 of record NW_027495296.1, on the reverse strand, counting down.
TGCCAAGAGTCCCTGGCAACGGCGCCAAAAACTTGATGTGCTCAAAACAGTCAATAAATATTAACTAAATTAAACAAGTATAAAAACTAGACCTAAGACTCAACTAAACAAAACACCGGCAAGTGAACCGGTCAATTGTACTAAGCTCAGTAAATCCGGAATATCGAACCCACAGGACTCTATAAATTACGTTAATTAACTAATTAGACTCGACTTACGACACGACTATTTATGATTAATGTTTTAAGGGGGATTTTAAAACTAATATTAAAATAAGAAAACAAATAAGCAAGTAAACGAGAAACAAGCAACCAAACACAAGATCAGAATCAAATAGAGAAGGAATCTACCTAGGTAAGAATCCCATGCATCAACAATCATCAAGCAATGGACAACTAACATGATTATGGAAACTGATTTCTAAACGTATTCATCTAACAAACCCTAAGGACCTTTGACCGAATCAAATGAAATCCCAAAGAACAATTATTAGATTATTAAGCAATCAGTATTATTGATTTCCGCAAAGTCATCAATTAGGGTTAATTAATAGTATCTACAGTAAGCAATCTTACGAAACACTAAACCCTAGATAACTTGATAAGCTAACATGACATCATGAACATGGATCAACACAATAAGCAAGAATATTGTCACTAACTATCCTAACATGCAATTGACCAAGACACATGAACAACTCCTCACCTTACAGCTATTGGAATTTAGCAAAACATTTAAAACCCTAACCAACTATCAACAAGCTTCTATGATCTAATGGGCCCATTTAATCACAATAATCAAAACACCAAGTAATGATTTAAACATAAACCCTAAATCTAAATAACACAATCAAAAGATAAAAGATCTATGTGAAGCAATAGTTAACAATCAATCAAGATAATAAATACTTATATGCATCATGAAAACAAAATTAAGTCTTTACTATTAAATAACGAAATCCATAATCAAACAATTATCCAAAGCAAGAATCAAGCGTCAAACATGTTCATCAAACCTAGGTAGACATGAAGTCTAGCCTACAAACATTATTAAAAACAATCCTAAACAAGTATTAAAAACAAAGAGGAAAGCCATGACAAATAATGAATAAGGAACGAAAGTTAGAGCGATAAAACCCTTTGCGATTGATCCTTGAACACCCGGATGAAAGAACTCTTGATCCTCCTTGGTTTCTCCTCTAGAGAAGGTGTGGGATGTCTGGAAACTTGAATAATTTCGTTCATAGGGTTTTAGGGTTTATATAGATGTTTAAACACCTCCTTCCTAATATAAAATAGGTTAAAACAAGCCTACTAGGCCCACTAGAAGACAAAATAGACATGGTAGCTGATTCTTGAACATTCTTGGCAGCCTTGGGACATGTTAGAATCGACCACATGCTTCTTGAATGGTATGACCTGGTCGCGTAGCTCGAACATGACATTTTCTGACGTTTTTCGACTTTCAACTCGTTTGTCTTCGTTTTTGTGTTCCGGCTTCATCCGAGCTCCGTTTTAGCTGATTCTTTTTCCATTTGACTCGTTTTCTCGCTCTCTTCAACATGGGATCTATCACATACACAAACATGTAATTTAATGCAAGAATAACAAAATAATCGTTAACGTTTAAGCACAAAATAACATAAAAACTATTAGGAAAACATGTGTGTTTTACATCACATCAACATGAAAACAAATCAAAATGCTAAGTGGAACAATCATGTAATCATTAAAGAGCAAAACGTACTTAAACTTCACATGAAAAGATAGAAAGAATTAAGTAAAACATGCAAGACACCAAAAGAGTTAAAACACGATAAATATATAAAACTTGACTCAAAACCAAAATTAATAAAAGATAAACAAAAATCAAACTTAAACGAACTTAAAACATTAAGGAAACACAACTTTACACGGGATTCGAGATGTATAAATACATGTATATCACCCACACCAGCCCGTCTCAGGCCCATCATTTGAAAGGTAAATCAACCTTACTCGGTGGCAAGGTGATCGACGCTTGGGATCGGTTTCGAACCCATGGTGGTAGTGGAGTGCAACGTGGTGATGGTTTTCGGAGTAGGCGACGGTGATGGTGGGGTAGTGATTATTGGAGGGGGTGACTATGATGGTGGTCGTCGTCGTAAGAGGTGCAGTGATGTTCGTGTATCTAGTGAGAGAGAGAGAGAGAGTAAAATACAGTTATTTATTAGTTTTTAAATAATATTATATTAAATTTAAGTTAGTGTATTAATAATCATAATAAAGAGTTGAAATTACCAATTTACCTCACATGACGGCCACATGTCAGGAGTTAACTAACTTTTTGGAAAGCAAGGGCTAAAAGCGAGACATTTTTTCGTATAAAGGACAATGCATTCAAGTAAACTTTTTAAAGGATCCAATTCATAAATCAACAATATTTAAAGGACAAAATTCGTAATTATGTCTTAATTAATTATTCTTTTTAAAAAAAAATAATCGTTACATACCGATCGCATTTGAAAGAAAAGGAAGGGTTTGAGCTGTCTTTTTGTCAAGGGAATTCCGCACCTAATTCAGCATTGAGTTTGCCGCCGGCGTTGTGGCCAGCTAGGCATCTCACCTCCAAACCGGTGTCCATACCCCAACCTTAGGATACCCAACCTGAAACACAAGAGATTGTATGACCCTCAAATCGAAAACCTCATAGTCATCAATAGTGCCGGATCCAATAATTTTTTTATGGGTTCACCCTTTTTTGTTGTTTAAATTTCGCACAACCAAACGTTAAATTTTCGAGCCATTCGGGTCAGGTCTGAGAATATTATATAATTCGATATCATAAAAAACAATATGTTATTTAAAAAATAAAACTACAAGGCCATTAAAAATGAAAAGAAAAAGAATTACAATCAATGGGTTATGGAAGCGAGATGTGTAAAAAAGTCTGGAAATATCTGGAAGCGAAAACGTTATTTTTTAGCTTTCCAAAACCCCAACTAATAACACTGTGATGCTTTACTAAAAAAAGATTTGGAACTTTAGACATTTCAAGATGAGTTAATGGCCATTTTCGTCCCTTTGGTTTGCTACTTTCGTCACTTCAGTCCAAAATTTGTAATTTTGTCAATTTAGTCCTCATAGTTTTAAATATTAGCCAATTACGTCCCATCCGTCTAACGGCATCCAACTATGCCGTTAGTTTAAGGGTATTTTTGTCTTTCTCCATTTAATTTTGAGTTAATGGTCATCTTATTCCCTGTGGTTTGATATTTTTTCCAATTCAGTCCAAAGTTTGAAAATTGTCAATTTAATGTTCAGTTTAATTCAGTTTTTTTATTTTTTTGTTTATAACCCTGAAGAGCATAATTCAAGCCCAAAACCATCGAGCAACCTCAAATACGGGTATGCATTTACTCTGTTGACAACAGTAATCATACCCCCCCTATATTTAGTTTCTAGACATTTCCTAAAATCTTCTCCATGGTGGAATTCAATGGTAAAGTGGTCAAGGTAATTCCGTGAAACCGAATTGTACAGAAAAAACTAAAAATCGTTTTATTTATTAATGTATAATAGTTGATTACAACCCAGATTTTCGTTATGATATGTTAATCTCTAAACCCTAAATATTATGCATTCATCAAAGAAACGATTTTTAGTTTTTCCGTGCAATTCGGTTTCACGGAATTGCTTTGACCACTTTACCATTGAATTCCACCATGGGGGAGAGTTTAGGAACCGTCTAGAAACTAAATACGAGAGGAGGGGGTATGATTACTGTTGTCGACAGAGTAAAACAAGGACCTGTTTTGGGCTTGGATAATGCTCTCTAGGGTTATAGACAAAAAAAACTGACTTAAATTGACAAAATTTCAAACTTTGGACTGAATTGGCAAAAGTATCAAACCACATGGATGAAAATGACCAATAACTCAAAATAAAAAGGAGAAAGACAAAAATACCCTTAAACTAACGGCATAGCTGGATGACGTTAGACGGATAGGACGTAACTGGCTAATATTTAAAACTAGGGGTGAGCAAATTAACCGTCATAACCGCAAACCGAACCATAACCGACATAACCGAACCAATTTTAACCGATAACCGAGATAACCGATGGGTCTGTTTAATGAATTTTTGAAAACCGCCAAATGTGGGTCGGTTTTGGTTAATGTTAATTCAAAACCCGCCATAACCGAACCGCCCCATTTATGTATATGTTAATCAAAATATAAGGGTTTGGAAATTAGAATTAATGCATGAGCAGAATATTTTTACACTTTTACACTTATTGCCGTTAAAGAAAAAAGTTATCCGGAACTACAAGGATTTAGGCCAATAATAATAATAATATTGGTAATATTGGTTACCCTATTCATTCTAATGTTACATAATTGTCATTCTAAATTTCCGTCTAAATTGTCATTTCAATTATTTAATATGTCAATTAGATATGTATATTTCATAAATTGCAGTAAAAAAAAAAGAAAATATATTTGAATTCTACAATACAATTAGCGACTACTCAGTGTTCACAATCATACGGAAGGATTGTTTATTTTAATCACGGTTAACCGACCCATAACCGAACTGTTATAACCGTTAAAACCGATTAACCGAAACCGCCATGACGGATCGGTTATGGTTATGGTTATCTATTAACCGCTATATCGGTTATGGTTATGGGTTTGGCCAAAAACCGCCCCAAACCGACCCATGCACACCCCTATTTAAAACTATGAGGACTAAATTGATAAAAATACAAATTTTGGACTAAAGTGGCGAAAGTAGCAAACCACATGGACGAAAATGGCCATTAACTCTTTCAAGATTAAAAGGGTTTTAGAGATAAGGAGTTATCATTGTACAGTCTTATGAGTTACTTCTAAAAATCTTATGGATTTACTAAAGCGTTTTATATATCGTTTTGATGTAACACATTAAAATCAATGGGTTTATGTGAATCCATATTGGATCCGCCCTAATCCCTATATATAAATTAGCAAATGGTTGAAATCTCGTTGTCAGCCAGCATCACACATAGTGACACATGATGTGGAAAATCTTACGTTATACAAACTAGAAATAGCTACGTTTTGGAGTTTGAAGACAAACCATCTCTTCTCTTTCAGTGTTTACGACTTCTCTCTCTTGTTTACATATATTTTGTTACAAATGGGTCATTACTCATCGAAAAGGATGGGTGGTGTGTGTGGACTCTTCCTTCCGTTTTCTCATGATGGGTATAAATTTCATTTTTGTTCCCTCTTTTGTGGGATATTAGAAAGATTTGATGAAGGATCTTCGATGGGTTATTCTTTGACTAGAGAAGCTTTTAGCGTCGCGTGTCACAATTTGATTATCTAGTTTGTCAAAAACAACCATGAGTCTCACGCTTTTAGCCGATGAAAGCGTGACATTTGGTACTGTGATCTTGTCAAACGTTGTGATTGAAGTTTTAATTTGAAGCGTGTATTTTTAAATTTAATGAGAAGAGTTTATATATTTGAGAGAGAGAGAGAGAGAGAGAGTTGCTGATGTTGTTGCCCAGTTCGCCTGACATGTTGTCGATGCTCTACAGGACCAATCCCGAGGATTTAAATGTTGAGCCGAAAGGAAAGGCCCTTAGGCACGCCCTAATGAGTAACGATTTATGTAAACTATTTTTTTAAAACAATGATTAACGATATAACAATAAACACATAAAAATATAGTATTAAAACGACATGATATATATACTAGCTAACCGATGATTTACGAAATAAAATCTAAGAAATAGCCATCATTAAGTTTTTCGGTTCCCAAGCTCATGCCATATTAGCTATTAACTGCCATTTTTAAGCACACCAAATGCTCGTTCGATATCCTTCCACGTGCCTCTTGAACTTTTGCAAATATTATACGTTTTCACCGACCGGAGACGAATATGGGTTTATAAACACGGCCTAATCATGGTAATACACTAATACCATCAACAAGATAATATATAACTGCATTGTATGGTACTACTTCTTTCAAAAGAAGAATTAGATGCAACTCTGCTTTCAATGTTGTTGAATAATGGTGACTACTTTCAATGCCGTTGAATGTTTATATCAATCAGCAAACGGTTGAAATCTCACTGTTACCCAGCATCTCACATAATGACACTACGTGGAAAATCTTGTGTTATATATACGAACTAGACATAGCCACGTTTGTGGGGTTGGTTAGAGTTAACGTTTGAAGACACACCTTCTCTTCTCTTTCTGTATTTATGATCTCTGTCTTGTTTACATAAATTATGTTAATGGGCCATTACTCATTGAAAAGGATGGGTGGTGTGTGTGGACTCTTCCTTTCGTTTTCTCATGATGGGTATAATTTCATTTTAGTTTCTTCCCTCTTGTGTGGCATATATTAAAAAGATTTGATGAAATATGGCCGGTCCTGATATACTTAGTATTACTTTTTTGTCTTCTAACCATAACATTAGAGCATCTCCGATAGGTTATCTTCTTTGATTAGACAAACTTTTAGCGTCGCGTGTCATATTGATTAGCTAGTCGGTCAAAACTAGTATGAGAATCTCGTGATTTTGGCCGATAAACGAGAGACATTTGGTACTGTGATCTTGTCGAAAGTTGATTGATTGAAGGTTTAATTTAAAGCGTGCATTTTTAAATTTGATGAGAAGAGTTCATATATTTAAGAAAATTGAGTCAAATGACTTGAGTAAAATGTTTTTAATTGATATTCTCGTAACTAAAATCATGAGGTGGACTTTCCAGGGTCCATGCTATGCACATGCAACCAAATTCATTTATTTTATACCTCCAAGCAAACCAATGTTTGATGGTAATTTACTTTCGTATATTAACCTTAGTGTTAGCCAAAATACAATTACAACTATAAACAAATATAGAGAAATACAAAACTTTCGGATAACGGTGTTGCAAAGATTTCAAATGCATAGTTCAGTTAACAACTGAATGTAAATTGTTATATATTATATAATATAGAATCGATTATTATCAAGAAGACACAACCGCAACCATTCCCACTTTGGTGGGTGGTAAGGTGCGAAATAGGAGATCAAGGGTTTAAACATTGTATAGTGAAACATTTAGTTGTTGAAAAAAAAGAAGAAAAAGAGGACACAACCGCAAAAGCTAGAGGTTGTAAAGATAATCGAAAATGATAAGGGGATGCGCGGGTATAAATAGATGGACCGAATAAGAAAGAAATTTTTTTCGAGAAATTGAGGATGACATGTATATCGAAAGATAAGTTGTGGGAGACTGAGATGGTTTGTACATGTGAATAGGAAACAAATGACAGCTCCAATGAAAATCATGGAAACCCTCATAGTGGAAGGAAGGAGATGTAATGGCACACCCAAACTAAAATGGGATGAGTGAATTAGGCATAATTCGTTAGACTTGCAACTCTATAAGGACATGATCATGGATAAAAGTTATTAAAAACGTTAGATTAAGCTTATGAACTTTTAGAAAATTTTCCAAACCTATCTACGGTCTTAGCTTTTCATATACATGCCTTAGTGTTTTACTCTAGAAGTATATACTTTTTAAGGGCGCACATAAGTACTTATGTAGGTCCCATGCTCTTAGCTACTATAGTTTATTTACCCCTTCATGCTAGCAGTAATTACTACTATCAATTAGTAATTTTGAATGGTTGTTGCTTTAGTTTACTTAACTACATTTTATGTTATCTAATACTATGATATGTACACTTTAATAAATGGTTTTTGGAGCTGGTGGTATCATGTAAATGAATGGATTTAACATATGGTTCTTGTAAATTATTCCACGTTTTTAGCTCGTTATTCGTATCTGTTGGGAAAATAATGATTTAAACTTTATCAACTTTAATGTTTTGATTATAACTTAATTAAGGCAATGCGACATAAATAATTTTAGTTAATCATTAATAACTATATTGTCATACCCCAACCTACAACGGAAAATACCTGGGTGCAACGGATTACACGGTATTTCACAAGACACTATTAGTAATATTGACAATATCTAATTATTTAATTTCATAAAATTCAAACATACTACAATATCCAAAGCTATACAATAATCAAACATCATAATTAGAATTCAAGTAATTTGTTGATATCCTAAGTCCATAATCTACTTGTTTGATCTTCAATCATCTCATGTAGCAACCTGCATCATGTGTAAAAATAGATATATTTTTTAACAAAATTGTTAGGTGAGCAATCATAAGATTTTAATATGTATAAGTAACTAAATTACAATTCAATGCAGATGTGGTAATTACAACTATTAATTGAAACAATAACAATCAACACATAATAATAATAATAATAATCCGTTCAGCTATTTATCACTAGGCCACGCGCCGTGTAAGAACACCCTATCTATCCACACCGCGCGGGGAGGGTGGTTCACATGATCTTTGACTTTCACATAAATGACCCCTGCAGTTTGGTATTTGGTCATTTCGCGTTAAAACTTTATATTTTAGGTGTTTTATCAATTTGTAATGAATTGTAACAATACCAACACATGATAAATGAATAAAATAAACTTTTTTTAACAAAATCATGACCCGAATTATAATACGACTCGGTTAACTGAAATGGAAAAATTGTGCCTTATGTCACGCACATGTTCTTTAACTAGAGATGAGATCGATACCGTATCTGGACCCGTGCACGTACCCGAAGTACCCGTACCTAAAATCAGTAAATTTGGGTACCCGTACTGAGTGAGTTCTAGTTAATCAGAAAACATACATTACATTCACATACTTACTTATACGTATCCGAAAATACATATTACTTACTTAACCTGTTCATCTTTCTTTCGTTCATACATAAGTATGTACCTTCATTCTTACTTTCATTCTTTATTTCTTTCATACTTCCATGTTTTAATCTTACTTTACATACATACTTATACATTTTAAAGAGCATTACGCCCTACTTTCTCAAGTATTATTAGGGCCTGGTTCCCTTTCTGCCTCGGATATTATTAGGGTCCCGTTCCCTTCTTCCTCGAGTATTATTAGGGTCCGGTTCCCTTCTACCTCGAGGATTATTAGGGCCCGGATCTTCTTTCCATACAACCATACACACTTTTCTATATATATATATATACATATATTCATACATACTCTTAACATTTTCTATAGCATTCATACATCATTTATAAAACAATCACACATCATACACTTACCACTTAAGGTAAGTGTATTAACTAATCACATCGAGTATACATAGCCACGAAAACATAACAAGGAAATGGGGCTAAAACTCACCTGGGTTTGATTCCTTTCAGAGTTAATAGTAACTTCTTTCCTTAACTGGGCGCGGCTAACTGTATAAAAATTACAAGTATTAGTTAACTAGCCCTAACTAGATCATACTTCTATGTTTATGTAACCCCTAGTTAAAGGGGTCCGGGGGCAGCGCCCTGACAGCGGGGTCTAAGGGCAGCAGCACCTAGCAGGGTCTCTGAGGGGCAGAGCCTGTGGCTGGGTAAACACGTTTTTCCTAAACGCGTTTTTCCTCGATTTCGGTCGTCGTGTTTGGTCGGGTTTTGGTCGTTTATGATCTAGGTAGGCTCGGGTGGTTCATAAACGGATTGTGGTGACCTTTAAGCTCGTTTATCAACCGACTAACCACCCGTTTCGTTTCAAGATCTAGAATTCGACGAACCACACGACGCCACGTGGTTGCTGTGTCGAGTATTATATTATTGGCTCAGTTGAGAGGTTCAATAATCTACCTTCGGATTGCTTCGGAACGGATTAGAGAGCGGTGTAGAGAGTGTTTGGCTTATGTGTGTGTTTTTTATGTTGTAGGCTAGTGTGTAGAATGGATGGAGATGAGAATGATTAGGGTTTAAGGGATATTTATACTCCCTAAGCCCATGGACCTTAAGCTCATATTTATCTAATTTCATGATTTAATTCCATCTATTTTAACCCACAATCCTTTTATCATCATTATTATATTATTATTATTCTAATAACTTAAATTAATTCCAACGTAAATAATGTTATAATATTATTCCTAGAAATTCGGGATGTTACAGTGTTAAACTTGTAACTCCTAAGTTGGAGAAAGTTTAAAAAATAATGGTTATGATTACCATTTATTGATTAATAAATAAAGACAATGATATGTTTTTATTGTTATGTTTTAAGATTTGGAGACTAATTTCCTTTGTTTCCTTATTGTACTCATGATACAAGCTATAAAATATTTTAACTTTTCATTTATCTCATATATCTTTGTTAGTTTTCGTATGTTTTTGTATTTGATTTTAAATAAGTTATAATTTCTTTTAATTCATGTATAATTATTATTTATATATATATACAACATTTGTATTTCATTAAATTTAAATGATTTTACATATATATTACGTTTTATATATGTTCCATCCGTTTGTAATACATGTATTATCCTAGTTTATAATATAGTTAGATATGCCAAATCTCAAATTCAAAATAAAAAAATATAATGCTCAAATTAACACCAAAGGTCAAGTTATTCTACAAAGGGGGCAAAATGAGAAGGGTGATAATGATTTCTAATAAAAAACACCTTAAAAAAATAAAGAAAAGTTGATTAAAAAAATTGTAACTCAAAATTTAATATAAAAAAAAGAAAATTGTAAAAACGTAAAAATGTTTCACCGTCTTACTCGTTCTCAAAAATGAACAATAAAAAATAAAAATAAAACTCGAAAAATACACAATGTTAAGGAAAAAACATCATTGTGCCTTTTATTTATCATTGTATTTTGTGTTTATTTTCGTCATTGATTGTGTCTTTTTTTCTTTGACATTGTGTTTTTTTTCTAGATATCGTGTTATATTATTCAACATTGTGTTATATTTTGTTCGTCATTGTGTTAAATTTTGCGACCTATTGTGTATTTTTTTTATTTATCATTGTGTTGTTTGTTCATTTTAGGCATTGTGTCTTTTCGTCGGTGTTTTTTTTTTAATTGAGAATGCCGGGGGAAACATTTTGGTTTTTTAACTTTTTTCATTTTTTTTATATTTTGATTTATGATTTTTTTTTGTTTTGAATTATTTGTTAAGGAAAATTTTATGTGATCACAAATCATGCTTACACTTATCATTTTTGTCTCTCATTGTAATTTAACTTTACCCTAACACCAAAACAAAATAATAATTCAACTAATATATAAATGAATACCAAAAACAAAAATATTAATGAAACCAAAAAATATTAATTTATTAGTATATAAATTTATTAATAACGCTTAAAAAAGATAGCCCGCAGAAAGAGCGGGCGCCTTACTAGTTGTAAATATATACAATTCGTAACATAGAATAGTTACAAAACCGAATATAATCTTAGAAGTGTATGGACGGTGGTGGTGGTGGATGGTGAGTTTTGGGTTGTGGCGGTGGACAATGGTGGTGGTAGACGGCGGTGGACGATGGTGCTAGCGGATGGTGGGTAATGGGTGGTGGTGGTGGATGGTGGTGGTGGACAGTCAATGTATGTGTGGTGTTTAATCTTCTGCATACAATAGAAGATCTTACAAGTGGATGAACCAAGTTTTCATAAAGAAGAGTTTACACATACATTTTTTAATGAAACCTCTTCAAAAAAATTAAACAATCTACAAATGACAATGTATACACATGGTCTACGTGATATAGACAAAACAGCCTACACAAACTCTTTTTAGAAATCCAAGAACCATCTAACTAACCTCGCTCAATTTGTTTATATTCATTATAACAATTTTCTTTATACGTTGTGTATTATAGTAATATACTTTATATTTTCCTAATTTACCATACTTCCTTTAGGGTATTCACATTTATTCCCTATTTTCAATTCTATTTTTAAATTAAGGGAAACTAAAAATACATAGAAAATAGCTCTCTATCCTATCCCTCATATTTTTATGGGAAAGCTACCCAAACCCCAAAATTTGCTTATTAGTATGCATCTCTCAAATATGTTTTATTAGAGCATTTAGATAATCTTTCATATCTCTATCTCTATAATTATATTAAAAAACACTACATTTTCTCTCTCATATATAATTAAATAATATTTTTTACATCTTTATCATTATCATTTCTCTCTCCTCCATTCACAACCACTTTCAAATATATTAAAAAATAAATAGATAATGAACAGTGTTTCTCCTAATTTACTCAAAATTTGCCCATATCTTTAAATTTTCTCTCTTCTCCACTCACAACCACTCACCATTCTCTAAATACTTTTAAAGATTTCTCTCACAAAAATTTTAAAGAACCAGATGTGAATGCTCTTAGTACTTTCTATGAAAGGATTGAGTAGAAGAGAGAATAAAAATAATTAAAAAAATAATAGAGAATAATATTTTAATTGAATAGAGTTAATATGGGGAATGAAATGTAGGAGTTCTGAAAAGTGAAACAAATTTAGAAAAGTATGATTTTTAGTTTAGGATCACGGGGGAGTGGCGTGAAATGTGAATGCTCTTATTCGTTATTTCTTAAGTAATTTATATACAAGTCTTGTCGTATCATTACCTAGGGGTTTAATGGTATGGTATTTGTCCTTCCAAAAATGAGGTGATTGGTTTAAATTCTTAAAACTAAAAGATTAGGGGTATGTTTGGTTGGGGGAATTGAATGAAGGAGGAATGGAATGAAAGAATGAATTGATTGAACAAGTAAATGGAATGACTCATTACCATTCATTTGTCATGTTTGGATCATCTATAGGAATTGAATGAATTATTATTTTATGTTGTTTGGTAGCGATTTTTTTAACAAAAACGTATGAATGAAATAGAAATAACAAAAATACGCTTATCTAAAAAAATTGCAATGAAGATGGTGGTGCGAGCGACGATGATGGTGGTGGTCAGGCAGTGACAATGATTGTGGTGGTGGTAGCAGTGGCGATGGTCATGGTGGTAGCGGTGACGATGTCGGTCAGGTGGTGGCGGCGACTGTAGCGGTGGCGGCGGTGGTGGAGGTTGTCACATGGTGTTGTCTAGAGAGTAAGGTGGAAGAGGAATGAAATGAAAAAAAGAACAAGGGGTGGGAAGGAATGGATTTGATGGAATGAGATTCCTTACCAAACACCTTTTTTTCATTCTCTCGCAATGACTCATTTCATTCCTCTTTTCATTCGTGCCTAATAAACGCTACCTAGGGGTATGGATTAAAAGGAAATGGAATGGATTAGTGAAGTTAATAAAAAAGTAAATGAAATAAATCATTACCATCATTTGTAAATAGGTTTAAAGTCAAAAAGAAAATTGTCTTCTCATTCGATGAAATTGAAAGATACGTTTTGAAGGGCAAAATCGCCTAAAAGCTAGATTAAACTTTGATGAGGAAGTGACATCTAAGGCTTCTTCAACACATTCTACGGAGACACATTTGGAAAATGTAGTACGAGAGACCCGAATGACAATGGGACTTGCGGAACTCATCGGTTTCAGGGTGCTGAGGACAGGAAGCAGTGAGGCTCTACAACCTGATTTTAGGAGAAAATGTGCCAACCATTATCCAATGAATTTCCTAACTTACTATTTAATGAGATTTGACGATGAAAAAAAGGGGGAATATGTTCGTTTACTTAAAAGCATTCACATTTAATCCATCAAAAATATGTAAGTAAATTTTTATAATGTAGAGTGTGATTTAGGGTGTTATGAGTGGAGGTGAGAGAAATGCAATGATTTTTTTTTTATATTTGAAAAGTTATTGTTCATGGCATATAATTTTTTATTATATTTTGAAAGTGGTTATGAGTGAAAGAAAGAGAAATGATAATGATAAAGGTATAACAAACTATTATTAATTGAAAAGAAGAGAGAAAATGTAGTGATTTTTATTGTAATTTTGGATTTAGAGATAGACGATTGGATGAAAATGCCCTTGGAGAAAGCATAACTTAGGTGTTAGGGGGTGTTTGGTACAGAGAAAAAGAATGGGAAGAAATGGAAAGAGATATGGGAGAGAAATGGAATTGGAGAGAAATAGAAATGGGTGGAGAATTGACAATCATTTCCTTTGTTTGGTACAATAGAGAAATGGGTGGAGAAACGGGAGCAGAGACGTGATTAGGGTTCCGCCTCGGCATCATCATGGTGGAGAAATGGTGGCTCAGAGACGCGTCGCAACACCGCGAACGGAGTAGAGCGTCATCATCATCGCCGCGCAACATCAACACCGCGATTTAGGGTTCCGCCTCGCAACACCGCCTCGCGATTTAGGGTTTCGTTTTGGCTCAGAGACGCGAACGGACGTGGCTGCGGCGTCGGCCGCCGTGCCGGACGTCGGCATCATCATCACCATCGCCGGTCGGAGCATCATAATCATCATACGCGAACGGAGTAGAGCAGAGACGCGATTTAGAAGCAGAGAGAATTCCATTTCTCTTCCAAATGGAGAGAATTGGATTTCTCTACTTTTTGCCTACACCCAATTCTCAGAGAAAACCAATTCTCCGCCCAATTCTCCGCCTAATTCTCCCAAACAAGAAAAACCTAATTCTCCACCCTCAAATCTCTCTACCAAACACCCCCTTAGTGTAATTTAAGAAACTAAAAAAGGTGTTCGTTTGCCTACATGGTAAGTGATGCCAAAGTTTATTCTTTTTTATGGGTGGAAAATAGTAGCAGAAGGTTAAAATTGTTTAGGTTGTACAAGTTTTATTATTTTAGTTTTCCTTTGTAAGTTTTATATTCGTTGTTGGTTTATAATTCATATTTATCTTTTCTTTATATTTTATGAGTTGTTTGCTTCTTGCTCGAGGTTCCCAAATTTTCTAATAAGATTGGCCTTTAAAAAAAGTTAACTAATTGGAATGGAAAGAATCATTAGTTTATGTTGTTTCGCAGACACAAAATTAAGCAGAAATGAATACAAATGACAAAAATTCTCATAACTTAAAAATTACCAAAACAAAAATTGGTAATGACGCTGGCGGCAGTGGCGGGTGGCGGCGGTGGTGGTAGTGACGCTGGCAGCGATGCTGATTGTCTGGTGGCGGTAATGGCGGTTGTAACGACGTCAATGCTGGTGAGGCAGGTGGTGGAGACAACGGTCAGGTGGTGATATCAAGAAAGAAAGGTGAATGAGAAATGAATTGAAAAAAAGAAAAGAAAAAAAAAGAATGAGGTGGGAAATGAATGATTTTAGGAGAATGAGATTTCTTATGTAAAAGTTGATTCTATTGTATTAACCAACCATATATCAATTTTCTTTGTTCCATAATCCATAATGATCCACTAGGATAGAGCCCCTGTGATACAATAGTGGCTAAAAAATAAAATAAAAAAGTTAAATTTAATAATATACATAATAACATATCTTATGGTTTCGTACGATCCTAAAATCGTAAATTAATAACAATAATTTGTATTTGTATCTTAAAAGAAATCAAAATAGAAGGTTGTTAATCTATAGCAATTAAGAAAAAAAGAAGGCAAAAATTAATTTATTCTAGTTGAGTTTGTAAGCCACACACATCTTAAAAACAAACAACATGCTTTTCATTTTTATCAAAAATGAATAATACATATAGATTTTATTAAATTTATGTGGTCCGTTCCACTAAACCTGTCATGTCTACATACAAAACGTCACATAGGAGTTTAGGTGGAAATATTTTTGTTGAAATAATAATAATAACAATAATAATAAATTAAATACAAAAAAACTTGGCCATGTACGCTTACGTACAAAACGTTACATAGGAGTTTTGGTGGAAATATTTTTGTTGAAATAATAGCAATAATAATAAAAACAAGAAAACTTGGCCATGTACGCTTCAAGTCTCAACTACCAAACAATCAAATTCCAACACGTTATTTATAGGGGACATTAATGATAAAAAGAGGCAGGAAATATATCACGAAGTTGGAGAGAGGAGAAGAGTTAATCAAAGAAGGTAATTTTATCTATATTTATAATCTATTTTATACTTATTTTTTATTCATAAATCTTGTTTGGACTAACATGATAATTTAATATATATCTTTATAAGCTTTCTAAATATCATATAGAGTTAAATATGGTTTTTTTTGTTTGATTTGACTGAAATTCTGATTGGAAATCAATTATTTATTTATTTATTTATTTTTGCCTTATTCTTATTCTTAGGAGCCATTAGCTGAAATTGAAAAACTTTTCTTTTAAGTATTGTCTTTGATGGAATGAAAATTGGAAAATACAAGCGGGTTGACCCGCACGTTGTTATGCTACTTGGTAATATATTTAGCGAAACGTTGAACACAATTAATTAATCATGGAACATGTAATTTTATTAACTTGGAAAATATGGCACCATTTTAAACTCCTGGAGAGGAGGGGGTGGTTTGAGCCCCAGTTTCCTGCTCATAGATAAACTTGAACACAAATCCTTTGGGCTAAAATTCAGATACAATTATCATTCAGTATTTTTTTTTTAATAAGTATTAATCTGATTCAATAATAGTTTGGATTATTAAAATCCAATTTTCTATTAACTCAACTACGTGTTATATTAAGGCAATAAGAGATGATATTTGAGTTAAGCGTTTGTTCCCTAAATTTTTACATTTGAAATCGATAGGAATTTGTCGACATTTTAGGTGCAGTTTTCACAATAATGAAGACCAATCTTAATGAACTTTTGCTCTTCTAGTAAAATGCAAAAATATTGTTGACATTTGCTCGAATGTTAAAATTTAGAATTCTAATCATAGAGTGGTCAATCGATGATGAATCTTGTAACATTGAAAATCAAAATTGTTGTGTATCCAATGTTTGGTTTGAGCAACATCACCAAATTGCTTCGATATAGCCTTTTGGGTTGATTTACGTTATATGTCACGGCTTAATTAGTAGAGAGAAATACGCTCATTTGAAGAACCTTGAGAAAGCATATGAGGACTTGATTCCTTTAAAAGCATACCTTATAGACTACAAGTCCCTTTGTGCAACCATTGTGGATGTGATGGTGTCTTCCATATTGCGAATCCTGGTCCACCTATTTTTGCACCAGTCTTTAAGGTAAGTTCGACTAGTCATAGAAATGTTTTCAATCACTTAATTGATAAATTTTGTTAATATTTTTAATTGAAAAAACCCATGTCATTGTCACATACGTATCATGAATAAAATAAAGACACCAACTAAGGGTGTTTATCGAATCGAATAACGAATTTTCAAGTTAATCGAATCGAATCATTCGAATAATTTATTTTTTTGTTGGTATTGGTATTCGATTCATATTCGTTTAAAAGTTGGATTATTCGATTCGTATTCGTATACATCCCATATTCGAAATTCGATTCTATTCGTATTTGAAACTAGAATTCGAATAAATTTGAATTGATTCAAGTTCACATATGTCAAAAACTTCAAAAATCATAATCATCAATGTAAAACACGTAAATATAAGTTTAAATTAGCTACAATACCACATGAAAATAAGTTGAAAATTAAGTATTGACAAAATTAAGAAACATCAGTATGGGTTATTGGGATGTATTATTATGTTTTGACATTTATTATTTAAGGATTTGACCCAAATTAATAAATTAAATATATATTCGTGAATTCGTATTCGATCACTATACTCGAATACGAATCGAATCAAATTCGAATATTTTGAAATCGAATTCGAATCGAGTCGAATTTCGAATATTTCGAGTTCGAATCAAATTTTGAGCACCCCTAACACCAACAAATTAAATTGATGACATCATAGCATTGGAATATGACACCAGGTTAATTTCCTGTGAAGTTTTAACTTTTATTATAAGAGGGTATGCATTATGTTTTAAATTTGATTTACGTATGTATGATACTTAGAAAATGTTTTGGGACGTGTGTGAATTTCTTTTAGTAGTTTAGATTTAATTATTATTTTATTTTAAAAAAAATTTGATATTAAATAATTCCAACTATATTCAATTGAAAAATAAAAGTTCAAACTTAAAATTTGTTTGATAAAGGTCTGAAACTAAATGCATATTTGTTTTCAACGTTCCACGAATACAAATGTCTAACTTCATTTGTCTTATGCTAAGATGGTGTGCATTGTTGTAAAAAAAAACATCTTAGGTGGCTTAAAAGTTGGCCCCATCCCCACCCTTCTTCATCCCCTCCATCGTCACCCTCCATCTTCCTTCTTCTTTATACCTTTCCCCATTATCCATGTCCCACCTCCCATCATCACATCACCACTGAAGATGGTAAATGGGTTGGGTTGGGTTGGGTTGGGTCGAAACGGATCATGGGTTGAAACGAGTAACTTAAAAGGGGGTTGTTTTGGTTCGGGTCGGAACGGGTTAGGGTCAACAGGTTCGGGTTAGAACGGGTCAAAACGGGTTTGGGTCAAAACTCGTTTAAGTGATTTTTCATTTCATTTCAGCACGTAACAGCTCGTTTAAGCGATTTTTCAGTTCGTTTCAGCGCGTAACAGCTCGTTTAAGCGATTTTTTCAGTTCGTTTAATCGCGTAACAGCTCGTTTAAGCGATTTTTCAGTTCGTTTCATCGCATAATAGCTCGTTTAAGCGCGCTTAACAGCTCGTTTAAGCGATTTTTTAGTTCGTTTCATCGCGTAACAGCTCGTTTAAGCGATTTTTCAGTTCGTTTCATCGCGTAACAGCTCGTTTAAGCGATTTTTCAGTTCGTTTCAGCGCGTAACATCTCGTTTAAGCGATTTTTCAGTTCGTTTCAGCGTGTAACAGCTCGTTTAAGCGATTTTTCAGTTCGTTTCAGCGCGTAACAGCTCGTTTAAGTGATTTTTCAGTTCGTTTCAGCGCGTAACAGCTCGTTTAAGCGATTTTTCAGTTCGTTTCAGCGCGTAACAGCTCGTTTAAGCGATTTTTCAGTTCGTTTCAGCACGTAACAGCTCGTTTAAGCGATTTTTCAGTTCGCTTCAGCAATTTTTAGTTCGTTTCAGCACGTAACAGCTCGTTTAAGCGATTTTTCAATTCGTTTTAGCATCTAATAGCTCGTTTAAGCGATTTTTCAGTTCCTTTCATCACTTAACAGCTTGTTTCAGCATGTTTTTGTTTCGTTGTTGTCGACTTTTCAGTTTCGGTTAATTTGTCTATTTTTTTTGAACGAAGACAACGGACGAAACGTTTTAGTTTTTTTACATTTTTTGTTTTTGTTTTATTTTTTGAGTTATGATTTTTTTATTAATTTTTTTTGAATATTTTTTATGGTTTCTATTAAGATCAAAATCCCTCAAAAAAAATTCAAAAAAAAACAAATAAAAAATCATAACTCAAAATATAAACGAATAACGAAAAAAGTAAAAAAACTAAAATATTTTCGCCGTTATCCTCGTTCATAAAAAAAACGACAAATTAACCGAAACCGAAATGTCGACGAAAACGAATCAAAAACCTTAATCGACCCGTCTAGTGCGAAAACTCGAAATAAACCGAAACCCAACCCGTCCAGTGCTAAAACTCGTGTCGGCACGAAAGCTGATCCGAGCCGAAACCTAAACCGATATCGTTCCAATCTAAAACCCGTTTTAACCCAAACATGTCACTTTTCCTTAAGACACTAACCCACATCAACCCATGTAGTTAAATTTGTCAACCCATTTTGACCCAAAAATAAGAATGTGGAATTTCAAGTGACCCATTTTAACCCATTTAATTAAAACCTATGACCCAAATCAACCCATTTGAATTTTAAAACAACCCAAATTGACCAATTTGGAATAGTTTGGGTCAAGGTTGCCACCCCTAATCACCACCAACATGCAACCACGCATCACCATCGCAACCTTCGGAAAATCACCACCAGAAGCCACCTTTTTTCTTCATCTACCTTTTTCTTCGTCTGCCACCTGATGGAGGAGGATTCGGCTATTGGTGAGGTGAAAATCAGAGGAAATTGAATGGTTGGTGGGTCTAGTAGCCATTGAGCTCCATGAAAATGGTTTGATCTGGAAGATGTAGAGGATTGAATCTTGAGCGGGGTTAGGTTGTTGAGTAATCAGTTGGTACATAGAAGTAATTATAGTGATGAAGAACAAGGAAGATGGATGGTGATGGGGTAGGAGATGACACACTGGTGAACAGTGGCGGATCTAGAAAAATACTTCAGGGGTAACCCGAAACAAATTAGTCGTGGAGCCGTCGATTGGGGGGGGGGGGGGGGTTTGAGTTGTCGATTTATCCCTAAATGTTAAAAACAAAATCGGGTTGGTTCGTGTTACATAATGAATAGATAAAAATCCAATTTTCTAATAAATAATAAAAACATGTCTATTATCATTAAAAATTCATAATTAAATAAAATATTTTAGCACTAGTCTCTCAGAGTTTTTATAACAATACACGGGTATGCCAAAAACATTTTATCAAGTATCTTATGCTTACTTTTTCGTATATTCTTTAATTGGTTTACGCTAATAACAAACATTTCTAATAACTAAACCTCTTTACCTCTTTTGATAATGATTATTGGTATTCTAAAAATATGTTAAATACTTACTATTATGTCTGTTTATAAGATAGTTGAAATATTTGTAAATAAATAAAAATGTCATCAAATTTAGAAAAAAAAGAACTAAATTAAAATCAATAAATTATATGATAGGTTACTAGAATAATAAACTCTTTATTTTTTAATTTTGATACTGAATTACTAATTATAACCTATTACTTATAAATAAAAATTAAATATAGTAAATGTTAAATGAGGTTTCCACCAACTTTAGTGTTGCCATTTTACACTCTTTAAATTTCCAAGTCCAACCATTAATGTAAAGACTTTTGTTTTTTCTTCTTTTTCTTTATTTTTTTTTTACTTTCTTCTACAACAATATGCATTTCTATGAATATCATGCTTGCTCCTGCAACCTACAATTCCACGACGGAAAAGAAATCCGGTAATACAAACTTTACAATTCACTTTCTCTTCGTCTCAGGGGTAACCCGTATGTAAAACATAGAAGAAAAAAAAAAGTTTACACTAATTTTGGACCTTACCGACAAGGTTGAGGGGTAACCGGGTAACCCGGGTTACCCCTCAACCCTTCATAGATCCGCCCCTGCTGGTGAAGCTTTGACAAGAACGCCAGAGTGGTCGGACCCAAAATGTATTAACAAAATCATGAAGGGGGGGGGGGCTCAAAATTTTGGTAGAAAACAGATAAACTTACACTACATATAAACACTTTTTAGACAAAAAACGGCTAAACTTACACAGCTGCATGAAAAAACAGTGGGGGGAGGGGGCTGGCCCTCACTAAGCTTCCCCCTGGAGATGACGAAGAAGGTAGGGACTTGGGCCCATTTTTATGCCACCACTACATAAGACTAACGAAGTTAACCAATCGTTAGTCGGGAACTATTGAAAACAAATATGCCATTAGTTTTGACCGTCATCAGTTAAATGTTAGGTTAAAACTGTTATTTATCAATAAGAAATAGTTAGGATTGTTTAAAAATTATAACCAATTTTACTTATTTTCCCCATAATTTGTAAGAATAAATGGGGGACGACTAATATTTTCCCATAATTTGTAAGAATTTTTTTAAAATGGCGCAAGACTAATAGTTTTGTAATGTTGCATATATCTTTTTGTTGCTTTCTTAATAGTTAATGCTTAATGACTTGTTCGTTATATTTTGCAGCAAAATCCAAGAAAGTCCAAAAAAACCTAGAATTCTATGCCTCCATGGACATGGGTCAAATGCTCTATTACTTAAAGAACACTTTAATAATTGGCCAGACTATGTACTAGAAAAGATGGATCTTGTATTCATTAATGGTCCATTCCCCATAATTGACGAAACATCGGATATTGAGCGCTTCGAATGGTACACCATGGAAAAGGTAAATCTACACATATGAACCTACAATCAAAATGACTAAATGATCCAGGTCTTATAATATCGTAGATCCAAAAATGGTCTTGCTAAACCATATTTATCGGGCATTAATCATTGTTTTATGACAACTACACATGTGATAAGAGGGAAGGGGTATTCACGGAGTCATGGGTACTGCCCGTGTATCAACCAATTCTACATTGGCACCTTATTTTTACCATCGACTATCCACAAACCACAAAAGTATTAGCATTGCCTACCCACAAATAACAATACATAGTTTCCTAAAAAACCTAAGAATAGATCTGGACCTTTTGATCAAAGTAGTTGGACTTAACTGCATGATTGGTCCATGTGGTTTATAGATATTGCGCTCTTGATCCTCAAACTAAATAATTACAAAGTTAATTCTTATAGTTATAAACTTATTACTAAGGTGATCCAAATATATGAATTTTATAACTACGGTAGTTCTTACTTATTAACGCCGTTAAAATATGACTTAAATCCATATAATGTTACCAACTACCCTCAATAAAAAAAAACTTAATAAATGATTAATTATTGTTTTAAAATTAATCATATATTTGAGTTTTCTTTTATTATTGGGGTGGTTTGGTAATTTTATATGGATCTAATTGAAAAATTGAACGGTGTTAACGAGTAAGGATCACCGTAGTTACAAATTTCATACATCTGAACCATCTTAGTAATAAGTTTATAACTATAAGAATTAAGTTTGTAATTATTTAAGTTTGAGGATCAAATGTGTAATACTTGAAAACACGGGGACCAACCATGTAGTTAAGTCAAGTAGTTAATGGTTTAAATTAGGGCTGACAATTGGGTACCTGTTAAAGACACGATAAGACCTGTTATCAAAAAGTGTGGTATGTGATTTTTCTATTTTCGTAAATAATTGAAATTAGCAGGCTAGACTCCCTCATTATCCCTTATTGGTACACAAAACTTAAAACTGTCTTATATTCATGACATATAAAGTGGTTAAACGACTCGTATTCAAGTTTTTATAAATGTGTCACGCGCGTCGCCCCTTACTTGTTAAACATGTTAAGATACGAATTGTCAGCCTAGTTTAAATCTATAGTGTGCTAAAAACCGTATAGTGTCTAGTGTCCTATTTACATGGAAGCATTTATTTTAAGTCTTCATACCCTTCTTAATAAAATTTGATTTCTTATTTAAACCTTTACACACACACACACACACATATATATATATATATATATATATATATATATATATATATATATATATATATATATATATATATAAACTTGCATATGATAATGCATGGATAATGATTTGTTTAAGTGCTCCTATTAACTTAAGGTGAACACGACCTCTGAAAATTTTGAGGAGGGCATAACATACATAGAAGATCGCATGATTGAGCTTGGTCCATTTGATGGAATGCTCGGTTTTTCTCAGGTAAAATACGTTCATGATTAACTTAAACACACATAACTCAAGGTTGTAATAAAATAACAAAAGGTCTATTTATGAATATTATATCTAACTCGGTGGCAAACTCTGTTTTGGAGTGCCAAGAAACAACCCATTGTGTCGAGGTCTAGTTGCGAATCAAAATATTGGGCTATGACTAATACAACAGTTGAGATCATATGGTTTGCACACTTCCCTCGGGAGCTCCATGCATTACCTCCCAATCCTCCCACACTTCTATGTGACAACAAAAGTGCTATGGTTCTTATGTCAAAAGTCGGTGTCCCATAAACGGGCTGAATATATCGACAATGAGCACCATTTGTTTTTTTCTTCATCAGGACCTCTATTTGAACACTTTCGCACATAATATACTGCAAATTATGTAACCAACTGTATACATGGTAGCATAAGAATAAGAAAACTTGTTATTATAGCATAGAGATTATCTACTCATTTAAAGGAGATTTGTACCCTATTTATTCGTGTAAACAAAACCATAAAACACTATTAGAAAAAGAGATATTTTTCTACAATTAAATTTGTAGAAAATTTGTTGGAAAATCCAGTTTCTAACAGTTTTCCAACAAAAAGTTACGTTGGAAAAACACATGCTTGAAAAAACGTTTTCAACCGTTTTCCAACAACTTTTCTTACAAAATTGCTACAAAAACATGTGGTTGTAAACTTACTACAACTTTCCTACAAAAACTATTTTGACTTAACATAATGTTTATTTGATAATATTGTAGCAAAGTTGGAGTTTATTTTTCTTTGTTAAAAATCTGTTGGAATTATTTGTCGTATGAAATTTGTAGGAAATTTTTGTGAGAAAATAACTTTTTTTCTAGTATTGAAAATATGAACCGTTGATGAAAAATAAATTGTTTAGATATTCTTCTTGTACAAAAATATTTAGTGTTGTGTTATAAACAGGGAGCATTTGTAGTAGGTGCAGGGGCGTAGCCAGCCTTAAGGGAATGGGTTCGGCCGAACCCATACAAAATTTTGTTTTAGTGTTATATATTAGTGTATTTTGACATCGAACCCGTAGAAATTTCAACATCGAACCCGTAGAAAACCCAAATATAAGTGGTAAACAGTCGGTCTTTTATCCCTTAAAAATTTTCGAACCCGTAGGAAAAAATTTCTGGCTACGCCACTGAGTAGGTGCACTACCAGGAATGCAGGAACATGTAAGTGATTACCTACAAAAAGAAATTCACTTACATTTTTAATTTAAGACGTCATTATTGACTTGTATTTTATAGGGTGCATGTCTCACAAAAGTTGAAAAAATCGAACATGTTATCATAATATCGGGAGCCAAACTTGGAGGAATTGCATTTTCTGCACCAAAACTTGCCGAAACAGCATTCTCTTCTCCGATAAATATTCCGTCACTCCACATTTTTGATAAAAAAAAATTGGAATTTCCAATACGTTATATTGTTATTGTTCAAAATGGCCCTCACTCACGAAGTTATGTTATAACTCTTATGATTTTGTTTGAATTTAATAAACTCTATATTTTATACTCTTAATTTATATAAACATATACTTTATAAATTTATTTAGCTAAACTTTGCGAGGTTGTCAGTTCGGATGTCGAGCTCACCCGGGTTTTCGTCCCACACTCCCACCGCGTGTTACGCTAGAGAGTTATGCTCTTGTGGCGACACAATGACTGTCAAGTGACAGTCGGCCGTATGGTTCCCCGTGAACGCCCAAGCCAAACTCCGAAGTCAGCGTGAGCCCGGTTAAGATCACATAGTCTTGCCAGAGTGTGGCAATGAGACTTTCCAAATTGAAGAGTGCGGTGACCGAAACACAAAAAAAGAAAGTCGTCGTTCTAAAAAGATAAAAATAAACATAAAAAATTTACTTTCCTGTACCGACATAGGTGGCTTTCTATGTTTTACTCTATGTATCATTTCAACGTATTTATTTATTTTTTTCATGTTTTATGTTTCGTTTTATTTTAAACGTTTTACGTTTAATTTTTGGTTCACTTTGACGGTCTGGTCACAACGTGTGAGTCTTAAAAACTAGTTACTTACCGTTACAAAGAAATTTATTTCTTCCAACATAGATTTGTAGCACAAAAAGATCATACAAACAATCACAATTTAGCATGCCGATCTCTGGAGTGAGTCATCTTCAATTCTCTTTTTGTAAAAAAAAAAGGTTCCTCACATTACATAATACGGAATTTCGATTTGGTTTAAGTAAGAGATTATGATTAAACTGTGAACATGTTTATGGTTAAATGTTTCAAAGCAACCTACATGTTCCCGGGCTCAACCATTTCCTTTCTATATTAATCTTTTTTTGTGTAATGACTTAAAGTTCTAGTTAAGTTTATGATTTTAAAAAGTAAAAAAAGAAAATTGGAAAAACGTTTATAGTTAATACGTTAATAAAAGTCTGGATCAGGTTTCATTCAGCAATTTAATTACGAATACAATCTGTATAGGTGAGACTGACATTGCAAGGCCAAATGCACCAGAACTCGTGGAAGCATATGTTGATCCTCTTGTGATATACCATCATGGTGGTCATGAGGTCCCAAAATTAGGTATGTATATATAAGTTAAATTATGTGGTTATAACTTTTTTACGTACAAATAATCTACATATATTATATATATGTAAAAAATTCCAAAAAATAAAAAATTATTGTACGATCAGTTTTTGTAAGATGGATAGAAAATAATCTTGTTCATTTATTTTAGACTTAAATAGTTGAGACTAGATTATAGAAAAAATCAAGTGTAAAACAAGGGTAAGACATAATATGCATAACACATTTGTTGACTTTTTCTCTTCATATGCAAGACACATGTCAAATTCCTCCATCTTTTTAAAACGTTCATAACTTTTTATACGACATTTTTTTAAAACAATTTCATCTTAATAACGATTGTTTTTTTTATCTTTTATATGAGTACCAAATTGCTATATAAAAATATAAAAAAATTTAGTGGGTTTTTTTATAAATTGTGTTATAAAATTGTGTTTTATTTTTCATAGTGTTTTTTGCATTGTGTTATTTAATTGTTTTTTTCATTGTGTTTTTGTCATAGTGTTTTTTTCATTGTGTTTTTTCTGGTGGCCATTTTCGGTTGATCATTTTCGTTAATTTTTATTCGACGAATTTTCGGTAAATTTTTCGGCGATTTTTCTGGTAAATTTTTCCGGGGATTTTTTATCAGTGACTTTCCGACGAATTTTCCGGCGAAATTTCTGAAGACTTTCCGGCAAGATGGTGGCAGTGGACGGTGGTGGTTATGGGAGATGAGTGAAAATTGAAATGGATTTTTAAGATTAATTAAGTGAGTTTTTGAAATCAAATTAAGTGGGTTTGTAACATCCCGAAATTTCCAAGTAATATTAATTATGTTACTTAATAATAGAAAGAAAGTTTACCGGGTTATCAGGAAATAAATAATAGAATAGGAGTTGGTATGGGTCGGGCTAGTGTTGGGTAATGGATGTGGGTTGTGGACTTGGATTAATTAGGATGGGTTAAATGAGAATGGGCCTTAGGTCCATGGGATCTCAGGGATATAAATACCCTAACACCCCAAAATATCTTCACTCTATCTTTATCCAAGCACACTCCACACACACCAAACACACCCAAAACCGCCGCCGGCCGGGCCGAGAAAAAAGGAAGGATCGAGCGAGGTCCGGGTAAGAGAAAAAGATTAGTGGTGATACCAAGATAAACGAGATCCAAACAAGCTCAAAAGGTATGAT
The DNA here is from genome assembly GCF_021521415.1 of Bidens hawaiensis. NCBI lineage: Eukaryota > Viridiplantae > Streptophyta > Magnoliopsida > Asterales > Asteraceae > Bidens > Bidens hawaiensis. The sequence continues at coordinate 125,090 of NW_027495296.1, read as the reverse complement.
TCTTGATCTTGGAGGTTTAAAGATCCGAGCTTTTAGTGTATAAACGACCGAAAATGGTCGGGAAGTGTAGTGGGTGGTATTGAACCTTAACATGGGTGTTAAAATCGCCCGAAATGTTGATCAGAAACCGAAACAGCGAACATCTGGGCAACTTCGCCTTCATCTGGGCAACTTCGCCTTCAAGCGATGAACTTCGCTGCAAGCTAAGTTCGCCTGATGAACTTCGCCTGCAAGCTAAGTTCGCCTGATGGCAAGTTCGCCTGAGGTTTAAGTTCGCCTGATGATAAGTTCGCCTGAGGTTTAACTTCGCCTAAAGCTAAGTTCGCCTGAGGTTTAACTTCGCCTAAAGCTAAGTTCGCCTGAGGTTTAACTTCGCCTAGAGCTAAGTTCGCCTGAGGTTTAACTTCGCCTAGAGCTAAGTTCGCCTGAGGTTTAACTTCGCCTAAAGCCAAGTTCGATTAGGAAATAAATTAAAAGCGATAAGTAAAAGTAAGCTAATACTAGGCCACCAGATTAGATCAGGCGAGTATTGATACGTGTAACTTGTACAGTCAGCCAAGCTCAGTTAAAGAAGGGATTTACAGCTATCAGAAGAAAGAAGCAGAGTTCAGGTGAGTTTCTAGCCCCATTCCTTGTTATGTTTTCGGGGCTGTGTGCATACTCGATGTGTTGTTAATACATTTATCCTAAGTGATAAGTGTATGTCATATGTGATATGTGTGATAGATATGAATGATTGTTTGTCGGTACGCGAACGATCTTCGGATATTGCGCGTACTGTCAGGTTAAAAATAAAGGTACGAATATTATATATCGAAGATGTATGAATATTTCAAATGAATACTTGTCGGGGCGTGAACGATCTTCGGATATTGCACGTAACGACAAGGGGTATAGTTGTTAAATGAATGAGGTAAGGAATGCCTATAGTGTTCTTATGTTATAATGTAAGTATGTGTATATAGGTACACGAATGGCATGTGAGTTCTACGTTCGACATAGTAAGTTAGGATGGCAAATCCCTCTAGCTTCTGTCGGACATAGACTCGGCTGGTGATGGCGTAGTTAAGGACTGCGAGCCTTATACGTGAAGTAGATGATATACGTAAACGTAGATAAGGACTGCGAGCCTTATACGTGAAGTAGATGATATATGTAAACGTAGATAAGGACTGCGAACCTTATACGTAATGTAGATAGGCGTCAGCATAGGAAAGGACTGTGAACCTTATACGTGCTGTATTTGTAGCATAGGGGAGGACTGCGAACCTCGTACGTGCTATGAATTAGGTTGCAACATAGGGAAGGACTGCGAACCTTGTACGTGTTGTGGATGTATTTCAGCATAGGAAAGGACTGTGAACCTTATACGTGCTGTATTTGTAGCATAGGGGAGGACTGCGAACCTCGTACGTGCTATGAATTAGGTTGCAACATAGGGAAGGACTGCGAACCTTGTACGTGTTGTGGATGTATTTCAGCATAGGAAAGGACTGTGAACATTATACGTGCTGATTTTGTAGCATAGGGGAGGGCTACCGGGTTCGGGGCCTTACAAGTTGGTATCAGAGCATAAGTTCGAGAGATTTAAGCATCCTACGTGCTTAGACTCGAACAGAGAATGGGATTTAAGTAAGAAAGGAAAGAAGATGCCAGTTCAAGAATGCCATGTGTCGCTCAAGCAAGATCAGTAAAGGTAAAGTGCATGATTAAATGACATATGTTAATGAGAAAGGAAAGATATGTGAACGATAAGGATAGAAGTAATTGATTGTTTGATGTGACTAACTGCTTAAGTAGAACCAGCACAAATAGACTCATAAAGGGAAGTGTATAGGACACGGAAAGCAATGTGATCAGCTAGTCACAGCTGGCCACTGTTATTACCTGTTAGCCTTGCTATCCTTGTACTATATAGTTCCTTGAGTGAGGATGCTTGTGTTGTCCCTTTTAGAATACTGATGGTTGGAGCTGGAGAATTTGTGGGAACTGGGGGTCGCACTGGACGTCGTGGCAGGCCTCGTCTTGTCCGGCAACCCTCGGTAGAAGAAGTTTCCCACACCGAAGATGAAGGAAGCGCCGCTGGAGGAGACCAGAACAACAACGAAGAAGTTCAACTTAGCCCTGCAGTTCAAGCAGCCATTGTTCAAGCTGTAGTTGCTGCTGTGAAGAACCTGAATCCCGAAGGATCTGCTGGAAGCCGTGAACGAACTGCTGAAGGGGCGGGTGGTGATGGTAGGAAGGATGGGGAAGGAGAAAGAGGGGCCTCGAGTGAGGATAAGTCTGTGAAAGTCGATGACAGGAGAAGAGGCCAAGGTGGGTGCAACTATAAGTCCTTCAAAGGATGCGACCCGCCAAAGCTGACTGGTTTGGGAGACGCAATCGCTACTCTCCAATGGATAGCCACAATGGACAAGGTTATCCGCATTAGCGAATGCCGTCCCGACCAAGCTGTGGGTTATGCTACTCAGTCATTTGAGGAAGAAGCTATGTATTGGTGGGAAGGTGTGGAGCAGAGAAAGACTAGGGATGAGATCAAGGCGTTGAGATGGGACGATCTGAAGGAGTTGGTGATGAAAAAGTTCTGCGCAGATGCCGAGGTTGAAAGGACGGAGATGAAGTTCTTGAATTTAAAGGCCGGTACGATGACGCATCGTGAGTATACTACTGAATTCAACCGACTATCTAGGTTGGTGCCTGATATGGTTGACACTGAGGTCAAAAGAATCAAATGTTATGTGAGGGGATTGCCACAAAAAGTCCGCATGTTGGTCAGGGCAAATAAACCTGCTACTTTTGACTCTGCTGTTGAACTTGCAGAACTGGTTTATGCTGACCTGGCTGAGGACGATGTGGTGGTGGGGGAAAAGAAGGAAAAGAAATGGGTTACCTCTGCTAAGCGGTCTGGCGAGATGGTGACAACAACTGATGAGAGGAAGGCCAAGGTTGGGAATAAGGATGCGTGTAAGACGTGTGGGCGAGTGCACCCGGGGGAATGCAGGATTGGGACAGACAGGTGCTATCGGTGCGGAAAGGGTGGGCATTACTCTCGAGACTGCCCTGATCGTCCAAAGTGCTACAAATGCGGAAAAGCTGACCACATGGCTAGGGATTGCAAGGAATCAGGGGCGGGAGGTGCGGAAAGATAAAGACTTGGGGAAACTGCAAAGAGGAACGCTTGATGAAGGAATAATTGTTCATGCAATGGTTTTATTAAGTTGCTTTTGCTTAAGAACTTGTTGTGTGTTAAGGTTTAAAACTTATCGTTATCAGTGATGTGTAATATATTGAGTAGGTTATGAATGATTATTATGTTATGATGAAATGTTGTTTTAGATAATAGTGTTAAAAGTACTAATCAAAGCCCTTGTAGGTATGAGATGAGTTGTGGTACATCGAGGGTCTCATGGACAAGGTACCTTAAATAGCTAAAACACATGACCACCATTCGATGACTGCAAAGTCGGAAGTAAGAAGGGTAACTCAGAAAACAAAGGCGATTCAATAAAGCGTGTAAATATAAGAAGTTTTCCTTTTATAGGGAATAAGTTAGGTTTCGGGGACGAAACCTCTTTAAGGAGGGAAGACTTGTAACATCTCGAAATTTCCAAGTAATATTAATTATGTTACTTAATAATGGAAAGAAAGTTTACCCGGGTTATCAGGAAATAAATAATAGAATAGGAGTTGGTATGGGTCGGGCTAGTGTTGGGTAATGGATGTGGGTTGTGGACTTGGATTAATTAGGATGGGTTAAATGAGAATGGGCCTTAGGTCCATGGGATCTCATGGATATAAATACCCTAACACCCCAAAATATCTTCACTCTATCTTTATCCAAGCACACTCCACACACACCAAGCACACCCAAAACTGCCGCCGGCCGGGCCGAGAAAGAAGGAAGGATCGAGCGAGGTCCGGGTAAGAGAGAAAGATTAGTGGTGATACCAAGATAAACGAGATCCAAACAAGCTCAAAAGGTATGATTCTTGATCTTGGAGGTTTAAAGATCCGAGCTTTTAGTGTATAAACGACCGAAAATGGTCGGGAAGTGTAGTGGGTGGTATTGAACCTTAACATGGGTGTTAAAATCGCCCGAAATGTTGATCAGAAACCGAAACAGCGAACATCTGGGCAACTTCGCCTTCATCTGGGCAACTTCGCCTTCAAGCGATGAACTTTCGCCTGCAAGCTAAGTTCGCCTGATGAACTTCGCCTGCAAGCTAAGTTCGCCTGATGACAAGTTCGCCTGAGGTTTAAGTTCGCCTGATGATAAGTTCGCCTGAGGTTTAACTTCGCCTAAAGCTAAGTTCGCCTGAGGTTTAACTTCGCCTAAAGCTAAGTTCGCCTGAGGTTTAACTTCGCCTAGAGCTAAGTTCGCCTGAGGTTTAACTTCGCCTAGAGCTAAGTTCGCCTGAGGTTTAACTTCGCCTAAAGCCAAGTTCGATTAGGAAATAAATTAAAAGCGATAAGTAAAAGTAAGCTAATACTAGGCCACCAGATTAGATCAGGCGAGTATTGATACGTGTAACTTGTACAGTCAGCCGAGCTCAGTTAAAGAAGGGATTTACAGCTATCAGAAGAAAGAAGCAGAGTTCACGTGAGTTTCTAGCCCCATTCCTTGTTATGTTTTCGGGGCTGTGTGCATACTCGATGTGTTGTTAATACATTTATCCTAAGTGATAAGTGTATGTCATATGTGATATGTGTGATAGATATGAATGATTGTTTGTCGGTACGCGAACGATCTTCGGATATTGCGCGTACTGTCAGGTTAAAAATAAAGGTACGAATATTATATATCGAAGATGTATGAATATTTCAAATGAATACTTGTCGGGGCGTGAACGATCTTCGGATATTGCACGTAACGACAAGGGGTATGGTTGTTAAATGAATGAGGTAAGGAATGCCTAGAGTATTCTTATGTTATAATGTAAGTATGTGTATATAGGTACACGAATGGCATGTGAGTTCTACGTTCGACATAGTAAGTTAGGATGGCAAATCCCTCTAGCTTCTGTCGGACATAGACTCGGCTGGTGATGGCGTAGTTAAGGACTGCGAGCCTTATACGTGAAGTAGATGATATACGTAAACGTAGATAAGGACTGCGAGCCTTATACGTGAAGTAGATGATATATGTAAACGTAGATAAGGACTGCGAACCTTATACGTAATGTAGATAGGCGTCAGCATAGGAAATGACTGTGAACCTTATACGTGCTGTATTTGTAGCATAGGGGAGGACTGCGAACCTCGTACGTGCTATGAATTAGGTTGCAACATAGGGAAGGACTGCGAACCTTGTACGTGTTGTGGATGTATTTCAGCATAGGAAAGGACTGTGAACCTTATACGTGCTGTATTTGTAGCATAGGGGAGGACTGCGAACCTCGTACGTGCTATGAATTAGGTTGCAACATAGGGAAGGACTGTGAACCTTGTACGTGTTGTGGATGTATTTCAGCATAGGAAAGGACTGTGAACCTTATACGTGCTGATTTTGTAGCATAGGGGAGGACTGCGAACCTCGTACGTGCTATGAATTAGGTTGCAACATAGGGAAGGACCGCGAACCTTGTACGTGTTGTGGATGTACTATGGTATAGGGAAGGACCGCGATCCTTGTACGTACCATAAATGGTGAACATAGGTAAGGACTGCGAACCTTGTACGTGTTCATGACCTTGAGTACAGGTATAGACGGTGAACTATGAACGTACTCTCGGTAGACTGAGGTTAGTGATTGTAGATATGTATATATGTATGGTAGCAAGTATGTATGTAGAACAGAAGGGTAACTAGTGAAGTATGTATATGTATCTACGGATGTGTATGTATGTGTATGTATTGCATGGCGTTCGATTAACTAGAACTCACTCAGCGTAGCTGACTTTTAGTATGCACGCAGGTGAGCTGATTATAGAGTTAGCATGAGGATGACACACGGCATGGATTGAACGGCTGGCATCTGAAGAAAGAAGTAAAGATGTTTTAAATATAAAGTTTTGTGTTATGGTATCAAAGAAAAGATTTAATGTTTTGTAACAAATGATTGATGTTTTATATTCCGCGAAAAGTTTTAATAAACTCTGATTTGAAGGACTGTGTTTATGAGTAAATCCGACGTTAAAGTAGGGCTACCGGGTTCGGGGCCTTACAGGTTTAAATATTAAAGTAGTAGACTAAAATACCCTCCTTCCTAGCCTTTTTAGAAAAATCAAACTTTTTATTTGAACATTTCTCTTCAAATGAAATGGAATATATATATATGTATAGAGAGAGAGAGAGAGAGGGTGATGTTACTATACTATAATTGCTTAACGTATGATAGGTACGCGAAACGCTCAAAGGCAAAAATAAAAACGCTCAAAAGCAAAAATACTAAAACACTCAGCCAATAAACTAAAACGCTCAAAAATAGTTTTCGTGAACAAAAGTAAAAAATTGATCGATTAACGATCCAAAACTATTTATTTCGGTGAACCAATGATTAATTGTATATGTATTAACGATTTCGAGATCTTGTGATGTGATTTCATGGATCAATTTCATGAAATATAAGTATTCTTGTACATATTTACGTTAAGCAATTATTGTATTCTATCTTTTCTCTCTCTCTCTCTATATATATATATATTTGATTTTTTTTAGAACCACTTTGAGTTTAAAATACTCCATAAAACTCAACGTAACAATTTCTTTTTGAGATTTTATTTACATATATGTAAGCTTTGTAGGTTACATTTACGTAGAAAAATTACAAAATTTTTTACGCACCGAGTCGAATTTTTACATAGTTGTAACGGACGTTTAAATTGGTGTAATCATTGTACATCTTTATTTTCTCTTCTACTTAATTTTTTAATTAGATTTAATCTCTACCACATAATCTATCCTATTTAATTAAATGTGTGGTTACGAATGAATTTTTAAAACTCAACAAGTTTTCAAATTATCTCTCCCATATATACATGGGAATTACATTTTGAGAACTTGATAAATTGTTAAAACTTTAAAAACTCAATATGAACCACACATTTAATTAAATGAGTATAAAATGTGTGGCTGAGATTAAATTTAATTAAAAAATGAATCAGGAAAGAAAATAAAGATTTTTGATGATTACACAAATTTAAATGTTAGTTACACATGTGTAAAAAGTCGACTCGGTGTGTAAAAAAATATTGTATTTTTTTAACGTTACTAACACTTACATATTACATATGTATAAAAAATTGAAAAAAAATTGTTACATTAAGTTCTTTCGAATTCTTAAAACTTAAATTGGTTCTCAAAAGAAATCAATCATATATATATGACAAAAATCCAATTTGCCTCCCTGAAAAATATCGTCGCGAGATGGAAAAAGCACTGAAAAAGAATTTGCGCATGTTGTGCACCTGTGTTTTCTGTTGACTTAGTGATGTTACCATTATGCCCTTTTATAATAATAATATCAACTTTAACAACAAATCTTCATCATCTACCCAAATTTTCACCATCATCATACTCACTCAAACCTAGATCTTCATCATCATCATCATACAACACCAAACCTAGATCTTCATCATCATCATACTCACACCACCACCAACGTACCCCCTTCACCAAACCCGGAAACCCTAAACGCATAAACCCCAAACCCTAAAACATAATTCCGACGGAAGTGACCGTCGGAAAATCAAGAATACGTTGCCAGAAGTTCAAGAAAAATGTCCGGATTTGAATTTGGACGGAGGTGACCCAGAAACCCTAGCCGCCACCATCACCGTCTTCCTGTTTTTGGAACCCTAGCCGCCACCACCACCACCATCTTCATCCGGTAACAGTTCATGCTGGCGGTAACCCTATCCAGCGCCACCACCGCCGTCTTCCTATTGTCGGAAAAACGAACCGGTCTCCTACACCACCGTAGAGCTATCGCCGCCACACATCTCTCTCTAGCCGCCACCATCATCGTTTTCATAATTTCTTCAATTTACAATCTTGATTCCAGAATCTTGAAACCCTAAACTCACTAGTTGGAAAGGGTTTAAAGTTTGATAGTTTCAAAGTGGTTTATGTTATGCATATGAGGATGATTATGAGATTCAGATGAAAAAGGAATTGTTATGGATGGATATGAAATTTTATGTTGCTGTTAGTATAAATCAAATTTAGATTTTGATTATTATTATTATTATGGATATGGATATGAGGACATGAGGATGATATGATTAATGATGATGATAAGATTATTAGTATTATTATTATTATTATTATTATTATTATTATTAAGAGATGATTGCCAAAATGCCCTTGGCATCCGTCAGTCAACGACGGTCAACTAACGGAAAGGAGCCAAAAAACCCGCTGGAGAAACACAGGTGCGCAACATGCGCAAATTCTTTTTCAATGGTTATTCCATCTCGCAATGATATTTTCCAGGGAGGCAAATTGGAATTTTTCTATATATATATACATACGCATATGGTATCATTTTAGAACTTAAAATATTTTTAAAATTGTTTTTATATATTTACTTTATTTGAGACTAGTTTTATCATATTTTAAAAAAGGTTTGATTACATATATAAATCACAAGTTTACACGTGTAAAATATATGTAGTAACAAATTTACATATGTATTTTAAACCATAAATATATGTGCAAAAACTAATTTTAATAACTGTAATCATAAATATTGATATAAGAAGTGATAAAACAACACTCCAACGATATGAACATACAATTGTTTTTTTAGAAAAAAACGTTAGTTATTAAGAGTTTCTTAAGATTCTTAATTAATTTAAGAGTTATATATATATATATATATATATATATATAATAGATAAAGGACCCAATACAATAATCTCTTATCATATGTTATATACGTGACACCCTAAACCATTGATTTCAAAAACACGAGGTGAAAAATTTGTAAATTATTTTAATTTGTTTCCATCCTAATTAACTGTTACGCCAATTCAACCATCGTCACCGTCGTCATTTGGAGATACTACTTCAATTGAATTGAATTGAATTGAAATACACCATTTGTAGACACCCATTTGCAGAACTTCAAATACGTTCCATATTTGTTCATATGATGGAATCAATGATCAAATTGACGGTCGATTGATGGTTTAAACCTCACTATCACCAATTTATATAAGAGATTTTTGAACGTTTAAAGGTTTGTTCGAGTGTTTTAAAGTTTTTAGTTTCTGGGTGTTTAATTTTTTGAACTAAACTTCTTCATTTCTTGTTTTGAACTTCTTAGTTTTTGTTTTGAACGTCTTAGTTTTTGTTCTAAACTTCTTAGTATTAAGTTTTGTTCCGAACTTCTTAGATTTTTGTTCTGAACGTTTAAATGTTTGTTCAAGTGTTTTTAAAGTTTTTTGCTTCCGGGTGTTTAATCTTTTGAAATGAACTTCTTAAAATTTTGTTTTGAATTACTTAGTTTTTGTTCTGAACTTTTTAGTTTTTTTTTTGAACTCCATAGTTTTAAGTTTTGTTATGAACTTTTTAGATTTTTGTTCTGGACGTTTAAAGGTATGTTTTAGTGTTTTTAAATTTTGTTGTTTCTAGGTGTTTAATTTTTTGAACTAAACTTCTTAAATTTTTGTTATGAACTTCTTAGTTTTTGTTTTAAACTTCTTAGTTTTAAGTTTTGCTTCGAATTTCATAGATTTTAATACACTTTTGTTTAAACGTATAAATGAAAATGGAAGTACGTTTGTAAATATAGTGTAATAAAAAAGTACTATGTTTAGTAGTTACGATTAATTAGAGTTGTATTCGAATTTTTTAAGCATTACAATGTTTATTGTTTAATTCAGTTTGCAACACATTTTGCAAATCACGGTATCAATATATGACATGGTTTATAAATTGGATGTGGCTCAATGGTAGAGCACTCACTTTACTAGTGAGAGGTAAGGGGTTTAAACCTCACTATCACCAATTTCTATGAGAGATATGAGGGATGACCCTGGCTTGCTAGGGTTCGAGTCCTGATCTCACCCGGTTTTACCGGCTCCTCGCTGTCACGCCGTTAGGCGGGCGTGGGGGTCGGGTTTTATCCGGTGAATCCCTCAATAGGGTGGACCGATAGGGGCTTCGTCCGTCCGGAATAGTGTCCGACTCGGGCTACCTTTGGCCAATAGAGACCACGCACGGAGTACCCAGCGTTACTTGGTTGGTCGTTCAAAAAAATATATATATACGACACGGTCCACTCAAGTTGAATTATTGGTTTGCTTAAGTGCAATTTTCTATTTCAGAGTATAATAGAAATTCAAATGCTTAACTAAAGATAATTGGCATGGTCCACTCAAATTGAATTAGTAATTTTGTATTTAAAAATCGAATGATTTTTATGGTTTAAATTTGTTCTGGGTTTACTGTAATTTGATTTTGATGTTCGACTTGCATATTGATATGGAGAAATTGAAGAGACAAGTGGACGAAGAAACCGTGAATTAATTTTAGGTTATTTACATTTATGCCACCACGTAGTTTCACTTTGGAATTGAAATGGACGGTGTAGAGTATCGTGTACGTTTTGTACAATTAACATATTATTGTATGTTAACTTATCTCTATATATCTATAGGATTAGGATCATGTGAGAATTATTTTAAAATTGAGAACTTTAAGAACCATTTTGGACAAAAAAAACTCATTTTAAAAAAAATAAAAAAATTATAAAACAAAAAAAAATGCAAAAATAAAAAATGTAAAAAAACCAAAAAAATTTTATATTTTATCTCAGTTTCAAAAAAAAAATTTCAAAAAAATTTTGGTTTAGCAAAATTATATACATATGCATAATACTTATTTTTTAACTTTTATACATGTTATTCTTTATACACATATGTACAATTAAGATAAATAATGATGTACATATGTGTACATTATGTAAATCGAGATTAAATACAAATATACATATTTGTATAATTTAGTTTTTTTATTATTTTTATAAAACCGGGAAGAAAAATAAAAATATTTGGTTTTTTTTTTTACTTTTTTACAAATTTTCTTTTTTTTTTGTTTTATAATTTTTTTTTAAATTTTTAAAGGGTTTTTTTGTGAGTCAAAATAGTTCTCAAATTCTAAAGGGTTCTTTTATGATCCTCATCCTATATATATATATATATATATATATATATATATATATATATATATATATATATATATATATATATTTATATATATATATATTTATATATATATATATATAATTGAAAACTTTAAAAGCTCTCTAGTTACTACCTACTTTCTCTCAAACCACAAGATTGTTTTTTTTTTGCAAATTGAGGTTTCTCATGAATTTGACCCGGATTCATAGGTATGTGTCACAACAAATCTAGATAGCCCTTAAACGGGCTATAACATCTTATTAAATTAAAAATTAATCTCGTCAAATATTTGATATGAAAATTTTATAAAATAAGGATGTACTAAAAATTAATATTTTATTTTAAAAAGATATTATTTATAATTAATAAACAATTTTATAGTAAAAAAAATAAGCGGGTCATAGGTCTCACCAAACCCATATATCTTTTAAACATGGTTATAACATCTCATTTATTTATGAACCCTTCCATCATCAAATCAAAAGTATATTATTTATTTTTTATAAAAGATAAACTTTTGTAGGTTCCCAGCCGGATCTACACAGGAGTATCTCGTACACGGAGGGTGCGGAATCCCCTAAGTATAAGATTACGTGTGTATATACGAGATAACGTAATGAATATGTAGTAAACACTAACAAGTAAAAGAAAGGCTTAATTGTTATTAGCTTCTAGAGCTCTTAACCGATAAACCAGCCGTCCACAAACTATAACCCAAAAGTTACAAAACATAAAGCCGAAGTTAGGTTATATAGGCATGCGACAACTTCGCCAAACACACTTGGAGAAGTTGTCCGTAACTTCGCCTACTGGCTAACTTCGCTAATAACTAAACATTAACCAACAAGTTCACCAAAACGTAACAAACAATATACTGATTACAGACACGATAAACTAAAGACTAATGAACTACTGGTATATTGCACCAACAGACTCCCCCTTGGCAGTAGCTTCATTTCTCTTATAGCTTCGTCTCGTCTTGTAATCCAAAAAGCTGTACCAACGATCTTTATGCATGCACACCGTGTCTCACACAAACTAAGACCACCCTTTGATACTTCTTTGCCTCATATTTCCAAGCAGGAATATAAAAGATCTTCTTTTCATTTAGTACCTGCAAATCAGCTTTAGACAAGTTAACCAGGTGCATAGGATCATACACCCTTAAGATCTCTAGTTCATCCTGATCTTCCATCACAGCTTCAGCAGTTTGGCAGTCAACATACCACCATTTAAGGTTTTTCATCACATCCGGAGGCATTGTCTTCATCGGAACCTCTTTTAGACATCAAACAGGTTTGTACTTCATCACCATCCAAGAATCTACTCGCAACCCCCTTTCAGTATCTTCAATCAATTTACCCTTCCGAGGCTTTAACAACATATCCTCACTCCTATTAATCAACCTCAGACGTGCCAAATCCTTCACCTCACATTCAGGCAATGTGTTGAACGACCTCAGCTTCTTTGAAAAGTACTGAATCCCATAATACCTCTTAACCACAAACAACTTGAGTTGATCATCATAAAGCCAACAGATGATTCCTTTCTTCGACTCAGCACATCCTTTGATATTATAACTCATCTTGAACATCGGAAGTACCACTGGTTTCTTTGTCTTGACAAACCAATGAACACATTCTTCTTTCCACCTAGGTTGTTCCTCCCATTCAGAATCACCCGACACACTGTCATCTTGACTCAACTGTTCTTGACCACCACTAGGAATATCATGTTCAATACTAACATCCGGTATCTTAACTTCTTCTAAACCACCGTCAATCTCAATCTGTTCGCCAATCTTTTCAATCTCACTAAAAGATAACACATCCTCAACCGTATCGTCCTCATCATCCACCACAACAGTCTCACCACCTGCACTGCCAGACGGAGCAGTAGACTCCTCCTGAGATGTGGAAGCCCCAAGAGTTTGTTCAGTTCTTGGCAGCTCACCACCTGCATCTTTCGATGCATTGGGATCATCATCTCTTTTGTCCCTCCTCTTTGTCCTCAATTCGTCTCCTTTGCAACTACTTTCCCCCCTGAGATGCTAAGAACTGCTTAAGAGCATAAAATTTTTTACCATGTTCGATCAGGAGAGACGACTGAATTTGATTTTCAGCTACAAAATGTTGAATAGCCTGAGTTTGAATGAGATTGATCTTTGATTGCTCAGCTACAACACGTTCCAGAGCCGCTATCTGCTCTGAATCTGATATAGAAGTATCAAATGCAAAGGACATATGAGAGATATCCTGAGAATACGGTGGTGGGATACCCAAGGTTACTGGTATCTCTGATATAGACGGAGTAGTAACCGGTGGTGGAATTGTAACCGAGGACCCAACAGTAGCCACCAAAGTAGATTAAACAAACATGGCCACCACTTCAGATGGAGTAACAGTACGCGTTAGTAAAGGAACAATCTCTGGCGCTGACATCTCAACCGTAGATGGTACAATAGCGGTGCTGACAAAGCCACCGTTGGTATACCAGATATCACTAGTAACGGAGCAGATGAGGATGGTACAAGTGTAGACATACCAGACCTGTGGAGGAGCAAAGTGAACAACGCTCGAGCTTTCACCAGCCCTAGCCTTTTTGGATCTACGGACTAGAGTATACAACTCTTTCTCATAATCAAAGTCACTGTCATCATCAGAATCTTTCTTTCATTTCCCCTGTATCCTTTCCTGAGTGGCTAGAACCCTCTGTGCCTTATCTGTTGACGAATCAAATAAGGTTTCTTCAGAATCTTCAGCTGATGGTATTAATGGTCCCACAGACGTAGCAACCAACGGAACCTGAACCCCAGACACATCAACCAACGAAGCTTGAACTTCAGAAGTATCAACTGCAGACATATCGAAAAATCCTTTCCCACCAAAGGCAGCATCAAGATCTACCTCCTCTGCGGAAGACATAGCAGGGGCAATAAGTGGATCATCCAAAACCTGAGGACCTTGAACTGGAGCATCTTGAACTTGAGCATCTTAAACCACAGGAGGTGGTTGTAGGATATCAGCTTGTCCTTGAACAGGATCAGCAAATCCATCATCTGGTGGAGAAACGTAGGCTGGATTCACAAGAGACCCAAACAAAGCGGTGTGCCTCGGACGACGGTCAACGTTACTCCGTGAACTTGAAGTTCGACACTGAGCAAAGATTATCTTATTCACACTTTCCACAAAAGAAACAGGACGACGCTGTGGAAGATTCGGAGCTACGTGATTAAGTATCATCTATAAAAACCTGGGATACATCAATAATCGTTCCCGAGCCACTGCCCTCCGTTGACGATCGATCTCATAAAACACCAATTGACCAAAGCTAAACGTTTTATTGTATGTCAACGTGGTCCTAGCAGATTGAATTGTCGCACCCATACCATCAGAACTAGCTTTTCGACCAGACATGCACACAATCACACATGCATAAAGAAACGCCATTGGTCTAGCAGAAACCCCATTCGAAGTTGAGAGTCTTCCAAATGACTTGAGTAACCCATGAGAAGAAATGCCCCGTTTCTAAAAGTCACTGGATACTCAGTAGGATCCTGAGTAGTTTCATTCCCGAATTGTAGAGCTTCCCGTATCTGATTGGCTGAAAAATTTACTACTTGTCATTAACAGTAGCACGCATAACCGGAGGCTCCACACGACAATCATACTCAGCCGTTCTCCAAAAATCTTCAATATTCGGCAAAGAGATCGGAAGAATCCATGAGCGTATGAGAAACAAAATAATCTACGCGTAATCCTCAGCTCCACGAGTATCTTTGTCTAAAGTGACATACATGTTGTGACCCAGAAAGAATTTCCTCTTATCTCCGTCTCCTCCATCACCACCTGTGCCACCAGCACCGGCAACCTCAGCCATATCTGTAGTTCAAAACGATCCAAGTTAGGAAAATGCGTTAACAGTTGTTAACTTCGCCTGAAATATTAATGGCGAAGTTAGATGTCCAGCGAAGATTATCTGTGATAATAAAGGGGCCGAAGTTAATAACTAGGCGAAGTTAAAATAACTTCGCCTGTATGGAACTTCGCTCATTGAACAGCAAAGAATTAAGCACCCCCTTTTCTTTTGTGCAAATGAAGACAATCAGATGATCATCGCTGAATATCTAGGGTCCGATAAAGGCTACCAGCAACACGCTTAATCATAACCAACAACGATGAAGGAGAATTAATTGCCGTTTGTCAATATCAAGAAAAAATCACTAACATCGTATGTTTAGAAAGAAATAACATAACCAGATATTCAGTTATGAATCAACAAGGGGTTATAAACCTTAGAAGAGCAAAAACAGATTTGGACAAGGTTGATTCGAAAGATAAGTTCGCCGAGGGTTTAAGGTAGTTGGTTTGACCTTGTTTGACCATTGTGACATTTATATAGTTTAAGAGAACCCTGGAGGCGAAGTTAGGGCAACTTCGCCCTTATTGACAACTTCGCCATAGCGAAGTTACATTATATTAAACATTTGACAAAGCATAGCTCAATAACGAGTAGCCCGTGATTTAATAGAAAAACTGCTTCAAAAATAAAGAAAATTAAGGTTGGCGGGATCAAATTTCAGTCTTTGAGAGCACTCAGTGCGTTTATAAAAAGATCCGAACATGGAATCATATTGATTAAGGTGTTGTCACAAGGATTCGTGTTCAGCATTATTATGACATAGAGAAACAGGTTGAAGGCATGTATATGAAACTTAGCATGATTTTCATTGCTTCCTTGATACGAGTTACGTTCAATTAGGCACAGAATTTAGATGGACATCACTTATGGACCTGTGATGCCTCCTATCTATTCTCAAGGCGTATTTGGCTTTCCCCAGATCATCCCAATTTGAGTTCAACCCCCTAGTGCTTGATCAATGGATGTACATGAGATTCTGCTTTACATGCCTTTCATTAAGTGTGTGCAGGACTCATTTAAGTGCCTCATACTTGTAGTATTAGGCTTTTGAATTGCAATGGCAATAACTTCATATAACATTTTTTTTTGCTATAACTGAAGTAAAGAAACAGAATATATTTTTGTTTTATGATCAAGACACTAACGGGCTCATGTATGACTGGGTAATCACTTTTCTGCCTATCATTCGGAAAGATATATGTGGAGACATGCACATTTCTTCAAAATGACTCTCCACATTAAATCTAGAAAATTTAGTTTGTATCACTTCAACTTTTACGCATAATGGAAAGCTACCTTGCCAAACAATGACTGTTCTAAAGCCTTTTAAGCTTAATAACTTCACCCGTTAGGCATACAAAATCAATTTATCTATCATTTTCCAAAGGTTGAATCAATTTTCAATTTAAAAACCAACTTTGAAGCTTCTTGAAAAGCTATAGACTGAATGATTATATCACTTCCTAGAGAAAACAGTAATACATTTTAAATTCAATCGCTCGTCACTTCTTAGTTCTTAGGTGAATGGCTATCCTGTAGGTCCAGTTAGTTAACAGGACCAAACACATATAAATATGTGTCCCTCAAACTTAAAGCTACCGACGTAGTTTTCAGCGAAGGAATAAAACACATCACAATCACCCCAGACGCTTTCAGTTTTCAGGTGAATGGCTATCCTATTGAATCTACAAGTAGATCAGAGGACCAAACATATACAAGTATATATCCTTCCAACTTGAGTAGCTGACATAATTCTAAGTGAGAGTGAAATGTTTTTTTTTTGACATAACAAAAAGACACAGTTACTCAGGATTGATCATCCCATTTAACTCAATAAGGTTTTGAAAACGAGAACGGTCAAAAGCTTTTGTATAAAGATCGGCAAAATTATCCAAAGAGTCAACCTTCTCAAGCACGATTAATTTCTTCTCAGCACAATCCTGTATAAAATGATGACGAATGTCAATATGTTTAGTTTTACTATGCTTTACGGGATTGTTAGTTACTGAGACAGCAACAGCATTATCAATTCAAATAGGAGTATGAGTGAAATTCAGACAATAATCTCGCATTTGTTGTTGTATCCACAAAACTTGGGAGCAGCAGTTGGATGCTGACATATACTCTGCTTCACATGTGGATATTGCTACCGAGGTCTGCTTTTTTGCATTGCCACGACACCAATCTACCTCCAAGGAACTAACATCCACCGGTAGTCGACTTCCTATTCTGGTTACAGCCTCCATAGTCAGAATCGGTGTTTGCTACTAGATCCAGTTCACCTCCCTTTGGATACCAGAGACCCAACTTAGGTTTTCCTTTGAGATACCAAAGTATTCTCTTTACGCCTTTCATGTGTGACTCCTTTGGATTAGCCTGAAAACGTGCACAAATACAAACTGCAAACATAATATCAGGTCTAGAAGCAGTTAGATACATTAAATAACCTATTAATGTACGATATTGAGTGGGATCCACATCTTCATCACTGTCAGAGTCAGCACCCAGTTTGTGGTTGACACATATTGGAGTATCATACGGAGTACTTTCTTCTATCTTGAATCGTTTGAGCACGTCGTGAACATATTTAGTTTGATGAATAAACATTGCATCCTTCTTCTGATCTACATGTAAACCTAAAAAGAAAGTTAGTTCACCCATGGCGCTCATCTCAAATCTTTTCATCCTGACCGCTTTAAATTCCAGACACATAGAAATCTTTGATGCCCCGAAGATAATATCGTCCACATAGACCTGGACAAGAAGAAAGTCCTTCCCGTTCCACTTCACAAACAGGGTACCGTCAATCTTTCCTCTCACAAAGCCATTCACCAGTAGGTAGTCAGATAAAGTTGCGTACCAAGCGCGTGGAGCTTGATGTAGACCATATAATGCTTTTGCTGAGTTTGTACACATGATCTGGAAAATCTGGATCTGGAAAGCCTGGAGGTTGCTCGACATATACCACTTCGTCGACTTTACCATTCAGAAAAGCACTCTTAACATCTAACTGAAACACCTTCATCCTTTTGTGAGCAGCGAAGGCCAAGAAAAGTGGAATTGCCTCCAGTCTTGCCACAGGAGCAAACACCTCATTGTAGTCGATCCCTTCTTGTTGATTAAGTCCATTGACTACTAATCTCGCCTTGTTCCGGACGATTACCCCTTTCTCATCTCTCTTGCATTTGAATACCCACTTAGTACCGATTGTATGCACATCTCGTGGCTTCTCACCCAACTGCCATACCTCCATTTTGTTAAACTGAGCCCATTCTTCCTACATGGCTTCAACCCAAGAGCTATCCTTCAACGCCGTCTGATAGTTTTTCGGTTCTATTTGAACGATAAAGCATGCATACAAGCATTCATTCATAATACCAGTGTCTTTAATGCTCACATACACACATGCATTTTCTTCCAAGCTACTTCTGGTTGGCACTCCATCGGAAGGATTACCAATCACATTCTCCAGGGGATGATTCTTGTGGATTCTTGTGGTTTGGACAGAAGAAACTTCCAAGTCTTCACCCAGGTTAGGAGTAAGTTCATCTGCATTATGTTGAGTGTGAAACGGATTTATAAAGTGATCATCACTTGAGACAACAGGTGTTTCTACAGCACTGGACACGTTAGAATTTTTATCTTCAAACTTTGGACGATGCATGATGGCCTCTTCTTCATCAATTAGCATCTGAGTGGCCATCGTTTCTTCTATATCTGCAAATTCAATATATGGTAAATTAAAAGACTTAGACAATTTATCATAATCAAAAGCCTCCTCTGGTCCCATGCTAGGCTTTGGCAACTTGTAACTGGTAATGTTAGTGTTACAGACCACCTCAACCTTATTGTTCGATAAATTAAAGACTCTTCTGTTGGGAGACCCAACCACGTAGCCAACAAGAATACCTTTGTCGACTTTCTCACCAAATTTTAAATTAGTCTTTAAGATCGAACTTGGGAACCCAAAAGGTTCGAGACCTTTCAGATTAGGCTTTTGACCATGCATTAATTCATAACAAGTTTTGTTTAATCTTTTAACGGTCAAAACACGATTAAGGATATAACAGGTTGTGGCGACAACCTCAGCCTAGAACACCACGGGAAGTTTAGCATCTGCCAGCATAGTCCTGACGCCCTCGATTAGTATTTTATTCTTCCTTTCAGCCACTCCATTCCGTTGCGGAGTATATGGTGCACTAAATTGATGTTCTATCCCTTTCCGCAGACAAAAAATCTTCATTTGATAGTTCTTGAACTCTGTGCCGTTATCGCTTCTGATGAACTTTACCTTTCCACCAACAATATTTTCCACTTTGGTAATCAGATTAATTACCAACTGCACTGCTTCATCCTTAACTTTCAGAAAATACACCCACGAGTATCGTGAGTAGTCATCAATTACAACTAAGCAATAAGACGTTCCACCCAAACTTTTAACATTTATGGGACCAAAGAGATCCATGTGAAGCAAATCCAGAGGTGTGACAATTGAGTTAATCAGCTTGGAGTGATATGGTTTTTTGTGCTGCTTTCCTTTCTCTCATGAAAAACATTGATCTT
Organism: Bidens hawaiensis; assembly: GCF_021521415.1. NCBI lineage: Eukaryota > Viridiplantae > Streptophyta > Magnoliopsida > Asterales > Asteraceae > Bidens > Bidens hawaiensis. The sequence continues at coordinate 105,477 of NW_027495296.1, read as the reverse complement.
CAAATTTGAAATTCTTCAATGGAACCCCTAGCAACAAACCATTCTTGACTATGTAATTCATTTTACGTAGATGGATATGTCCCATTCTCCGGTGCCACAATTCCGACTTAGACTCTGTTGCTTTAGACAAAAGGCATGATTCCTCTGTCGCTATCTTGGTGGACCTCATATCCATCACATATGTATTCTTCTCTCTTGGAGCTTTCATGACAACCCAATTTTTAGAGATCTTGAAACTAGGATGAAGCACGAGTGCTTCGTTCTTTGTAAAGTGCACGGTGTATTCTCGTTCACAGATTTGAGAAACACTCAGAAGATTGTGTTTCAATTCTTCCACAAAATTAACCTTCTCCAACTTGATCCTTCCGTTAGTAACTGTACCGATGCCTGAATTTATTCCTTCACTTTCCCCTGCAAAACTTATTCTTCCTCCTTGTACAACCTTCTAATCATGTAACAATTTCTTGTTACCCGTCATGTGCCGGGAACAGCCACTGTCGACAAACCACATGTTGTTCACAGTCCTATTCGACAGTTCCTGCACAGTTAAAGGAACGAATTAAAAGCAGGGGACCCAAGACCTCCTCGTCTTGGGTTGGTCAAACCTGTTAACCGGCAACCAAATCGAAGGTTGCCTAAAATTCCTTTAAGGAAAGTTGCCATTTGATCTGACAGGACGATTTCTAGAGAAACGATTTTGAGACCAGCCAAACATCCTTGAGTTTCTAGCATTAAAAGTTTTGGATGTTTCAAAGTTACGCGTTCTATGATTAACTGGGAAAGAACGAGGCTGGTGTCTTTGGAATCTTGGGTTTGCCCAATGGTTAAAGTTAGTAGATTTGACATTTTTTTCAACACCAGTTTTAAGTTTTGTTTTATTCTCAGTTTTAGTTGGCCTCATACCCTTAGATTTCTTTCTTTTCATTGGACAAGTACTGACAACGTGTCCTTTGTTATGACATCTGAAGAAACTTTTGTTCGGATTATTTGTGTTCATCCGAACATCCTTTTCAGGAGTAGCCGCAGAAGATGAGGTTGGTTTACTGATATTTTGTTTCACATAGGGGGGAACGAAAGGATTTAAAGATGATTTCTTTTCACTAAAATTAATTCTTCCCCCTTTTTTGTAACACAACTTCATCATCCACTTTACCAGAGTAGACAGACTTCCTAGAATTGAAATCTTGATTTGTGACTGGAGAATTTGTCTGAATCAATTCGTTAATATCCTTATCAACCTTCCCATGATTGGTTATATTAACGTCGGTATTGCTTGCTTGGACCTTAATGGGTGAAGTGTTGAAGTTTATGCTACATGTTACGGTCTGATCAGTCTCAACACATACAGATGGCTGATTACAAGGATTATAAGTATAATTATTGTTAAAAGGTGGTGTGACTTCCGTGAATCCAATTCCCCTTTTATTGTTAGGAGAACGTTGAACACTTAGGACATGATTAAGCATCATGGAAGAGTTCCAAAACTGTTCAAGTTTTCTACTTAGTTCCACCACTTTTACTTGATAATCAGCTATCTGTTTATCCTTTTTAGCTATAAGTTTGGTCTTTTCTTCCACTACTTCATAACTTATATCAATAACTTGTATTTTCTCAGCTAGAGTGGCCTTAAGGCATCTTATGTCTTTTTCACCAGCTTTTATTTTTACCGAATAACTATTTTCCTTTTGTTTAGAATAGTGGTGTTCTTCTTTTAAACATTTTAACTCCTTTTCCAAACTTACATACTGATCAGTTAAAGCATTCAATTGTTCAGACAGTTTCTCACATTGTTCACACTGAGGTTCAGAACATACCTCTGAGAGCTGATCGTTCACTTCTGCCATGTATGCTTGGTCCTCAAATGGTTCTTTTTCACATATTACAGTCACAATATTCACCAGATTAGCTTGTTCAATCACTTCTTCCACTTGGATGCTCCAATTATATCCTCCATCCTGTTGAGACACCATGGCTCTTGTCTCATCACCATTTCTACTCTGAGGAGTAGGCTTATTCTGACTCTTTTCAACCCTCTCATTAGTACATTCTCTTGCAAAGTGCCCATTTTGTTGATAGTTGTAACAATGAACTTTGGATTTGTCAAACCCCGGTCTCTCTCCCACGAACTTTCTTCCTGTCTTCTTCCTAAACCTTTTCACCCTTCTCACTATCATAGCCATTTTCCACTGCAGATCCATCTCCTCCATGTCATCAACATCTATCTGATCATTATCCTCATCCATGGTTGCAGGGTCAACTATCTTTCCTTTGATGTAGTTATCATAAGAAGCAATGAAAGAGGCATAAAGTGCAAACTGTTGTTCAGCGGATTTTACACTCATAGGCATCTTTAAGTAATTCAAATTTGAAGAACTTGGGGGATAGTTACCAACTGAAGATTGACGTTTTGAGGAAGTACTTCCACCAGCAAAAAATCATATATGATCCATGTTCATCACCACATGACCATCTTGAGTAGAGTTTGGTTCGCCACCTGAGTAATAAGCAGTCGATTCTGTTTTAGAACCTGAGTTTGGAGAGCCTTTTGCACCATACATTCCCGGATCCTGAACCTGATTAGTAGGCGTCTCTTTCCTTATCATATTAAGCTCATAGTTACGTAACTTTTTGACCACCTTTTCCAAATCAAAGCTTTCAAATTCTTTATCTTCTCTCATCAAAACTGTGTACATCTCCCCTTTTGGTGGAAGGACATCCAGAAGTTTTTCTACAATCTCACTCTCAGTATACTCTATGGAGTAATTATTCAACTCGGTCATCAAATGATAGTATCTTGTGATGATGTCATCAAGTGATTCATTTTTAAAGTACTTGAACACCGAGAATTGAGTTTTCAACAATTTTGTCTTGAGTTTCGAATTCCGACATTTCCTTCATAACGGTTTTCTAACGCCTCCCACAATTCTCTAGCAGACTTGTACTTCCTGAACGTATGTAGAATCTCTTGAGGTAGTGCCATGGTTATTGCTGCTAATGCTTTACTTTCTGTTTCATACATTTTCTTCTCGTCATCCTCCATCTTATTATACTTCTTTAGTTGCTCACGACCTTCAAATTCTGTTGTTGGAGGAATATAACCATCCTGAATACATACCCACATCTTTGCATCTTGGTACTTCATGTATTGCTCAAATCTGTCTTTCCAAGCAACAAAATCAGTGCCTTTAAGTAGTTTTGGAGCTTTAGTCACTGACCCAACTTCAACCTCCATCTTTACCAGTTCAGTGATGTTTATCTAAGTCATGATTAACCGAAACGAGAGTTGAAACTATACCAACTTTGTTCTGTGAACAGTAGATGGCGAAGTTAAGTTAGCTTCGCCAACACAATAACTTCGCTTAGGGCGAAGTTAGATTGTATTAACTAAGTTCGATGTGTGTTAACTTCTCCAATAACTTCGCGACTTCCCAACTTCGCCAAAACCCTAAACACAGTTGACGACAACTTCGCTGATCAATTGGATCTGATTATTAGACTGTTTATTTGATTTGGAAAGATTTGATGGTAATGATCATGATTCTATCTATTTAGACTATGATTCCATATCAAAAGAATTCTCAAATTGCTTTATAGGCCAGTTTTAGAGTTATCAAAAAAACCCTTATCCTATCTATCTATTCTATTAAAAATAGAAATAGATAAAGAATTTTTTTATAGTTGATTGTATAGTGTATACACGTAAATATACAACACAAAAAAATGGGCGGTTATTCTATTTTCATCATACAATGATTCTTTTTCTTCTTTGTATTATAATTCAACCAACTGAGATTATTCTAAGCGCGACTAGGGTAGTATGGTAGAAGAATGGTCTGAATGAACGATGTTTTACGTGAAATGATTCCGCGAAAAGTCTAGCAAAACAATTTTAACACTCGTGTGATAATCCCGAACCACACAATCACGAGCAAATGCTCTGATACCAATTGTAGGTTCCCAGCCGGATCTACACAGGAGTATCTCATACACGGAGGGTGCGGAATCCCCTAAGTATACGATTACGAGTGTATATACGAGACAACGTAATAAATACGCAGTAAACACTAACAAGTAAAACAAAGGCTTATTTGTTATTAGCTTCTAGAGCTCTTAACTAATAAACCAGCCGTCCACAAACTATGACCCAAAAGTTACAAAACATAAAGCCGAAGTTAGGTTATATAGACCTGCGACAACTTCGCCAAACACATTTAGCGAAGTTGTCCCTAACTTCGCCTACTAGCTAACTTCGCTAATAACTAAACATTAACCAACAAGTTCACCAAAACATAACAAACAATATACCGATTACAGACACGATAAACTAATGACTAATGAACTACATGCATATTGCACCAACAACTTCCTTCACCAAAACAAATCAAATGCAAGTCTTCAAATTAATGACCACATGCAAAAACCAAAAATTACATTAAAATATAAGGGGAATCGTACCAATCCTTCCATTTTATACATTTAAATTTAGATCTATTCCGAATCAAAAAAAAAAACGAACTAGCTTTAATCTTCGCGATAACATCCACCACTTTAGCGTTCTTCCTTTGAAAAACCATCTCATTTCTAGCAATCCAAATACACCATTAAGTCGTTAACACAATCCCGTGAACCGTTCTCGTCTCATGTTTCTGCAGCTTCAAACCTTTTGCTAAAGAGAGTAAATCCCTAAACTCAAACGCATATAGAGGAGGTAACCTACACCATCTCGCAACCCGATCCCACACCTCCAATGCAAAAATGCAAGCAGTAAATAAATGGGCCGATGTTTCCGTAAATCGCTACACAACGGACAAATTATATCTTGTAAAATAACACCTATCTTCGTCAATTCCACCCTAGTTGGGAGTCTATCTAGTTCCGATCGCCAAGCCATAACATTGCACTACAAAGGGATCCATCCGTTCCATCTCATTTTATAAAAATCGCTATAATTCCGAGACGTAATAAATAGTTGTTTAACCGCATATACCGTAAAATTATCTGGGCCACCACCTACCCATTTCCACGAATCCACTCCCAGATCCCAAACGTAATCATGGATCTGCTCAGAAGCCCAAAAAGTTCTCCAACCTCCTCATTTGTCCCCGTCTCTTTTTTCCAGTTCCATTTCAAATTTTTAATGGTGCTTCCAAGGGTGATTCTGCTTTCAACCAAACAATCTTTACATTTTTCTAATCTAAATAGATTAGGACATGATTCTCTAAGAGGCGTTTCTCCAATCCACAAATCGCACCAGAACCTTATAGACTTGCCATCACCAACCGAACAATAGAAAAAAGAATTCAGCTTCTTACTGTCCGAAGTGCATATTTCACCCACCCTCACGATCTCGTTCCAACATCCAGAAGAATTAGAGGAGAGAGGAAGCGACAACTAGTTGTTTTTACTCATGTGACATTCTAAAATGACCTGCTTCCACAAATTGTTTGCTTCCTTCTTGAATATCCAATGCAATTTAAGAAGTAACGCTTCGTTAATTTCTTTCAGACGGTTAATTCCCAAACCACCCGCCTTTTTAGTTCTAGCAACTCTATCCCACGCAACCCAATTAAGTTTTTTTATCTTCACTCGTACCACCCCAAAGAAACCTCCTCATAATACCTTTCAATTTTTTTAATCACAGTCACGGGGCCTTAAAAAACGAGAAATAATATACGGGGATATTTTCGAACACTGATCTAATGAGTGTAACTCTACCCCCGATAGACAACAGTTTGGATTTCCAAGTCGCTAGACGTGTCTCCATCACATTGATCACTGGCAACCAATTGGTGATGCGATTCATGTTCGCACCCACTTTTATACCGAGCTAATTAAAAGGAACATTACCTCTTCTACATCCCAACACGCCAAGCATATTTTCCACCTCGGTGTCAGTCGTCCCTACACCAAAAGATTAGATTTATGAAGATTGATTCGTATGTTTTCTCTCGACCATTCCCCCAAACATATGTAAAAAACTCAAAGAATTCTAGCGGTCTTCTCCAAGTTTTCTCTCGACCATTCCCCCAAGATAAGCGCATCATCCGCATAAAACAAATGAGTAATATCTTGTTCATTCTCCGAAAGTTGAAGACCCGAAAGCTCACCAACCGACTTTTCATTGTTTAGAACCCACGAAAGTGCTTCCATGACAATCAAGAAGAGAAATGGGGAAATCGGGTCTCCTTGTCGGAGGCCTTTCTCACACTTGAACTCAAAAGTTGGTGAACCATTTACTAGAACCGCCGATCGAGCCGACTCCAAAATCCCTCTAATCGATAGAACCTATCGATCCGGAAAACCCATTTGCACCATTATAGATAAAAGAAAGTTCCAGTTCACATTATCGTATTCTTTCTCAAAGTCAATCTTCAATAAAAATGCCTTTTTTGTCTTTTTTCTTAAACCATCCCAAAAGCTCGTTCACAATCAAAGGGCCATCAAAAATGAAACGATAACATAAAAATGTCGATTGATTCTTCGAGATCACGAACCCCATAACCTTTTTTAGACGATTAGCAAGGACCTTAGAGATCACTTTACTAATAATCCCTATATGGGTAATAGGTCTATAATCTTTGAGTCCCAAAGGAGTGTAAACTTTAGAAATCAAAGTTATAAAAGCCGATCCACAACCAAAACTAATCAAAACTGTCTCATGAAAGTCAGAGAAAACATTTAAGAAGTCACCCTCAAAGAAACTCCAAAATCTCTTCACAAACTTGATATTAAAACCTCCGGCCCAGGGGCCTTGTCTGCACCACAAGCAAAAAACTGCATCCTTAGGTGTTGTTTGTTTTTTAAGAGATAAAATGTCTGCAGTCTGCGGACCACATCTGCAGGCATCTGTAGCAAAACTGGTGGACCAAACCTCTGCAGTCTGCAAGAGGAAGATTGTTTGTTTTTTAACGTCTGTAGGCTGCTAACAATTGCACTAATAACAATTGAACTATTATGCAAACTAATCAATTTCTACAAACATTCAAATCAATTTTTACAAAAAACTTAATTTATCATTTAGATCTCATCCATATATATATATATATATATATATATAATCTAACATGATAGGTTTAAAACTCATGTCTACACAAAAACAACTATTGACAACTTCACTAATATAAATCATTTCCAACATGAGTTGCTTACATTTTAACCCATGACCACCTCTTAATTTGTTACACACTCTATCATCGGTTACTACCGTCATTATCATGCCCACTAGTGGTGGAACCAAAAACTTCTAATCGGATGGTCTATGAATAAATTGTAAAACTAATATGGGTATTTAATGTAACTAATAAATTATATTATATATGCTAAATTGAAGAGTAAACATAAACATTGCGTGTCAAAAAAAAAAGTTATTGTGATTTACTGATTTGTGGTAAATAAGAAAGACCAAAACAAAAGAAAATGTCAAATTTGCAAAGATAGTGCAACCTTTATTTTTCCGGCTTGTTTCACCACAACTCACCTAACAACCAACTCCTTAAATAATCTGCACCCATTTCCACTGTTGCTCAATCTTTAGAGATGACCATAGTCATCAACATGCTTCCGGCACACACACACAGATCTGTTCTGATTTGTACATGTCTCGAAGACACCATCTCCGGGTTGTTCAGTTCCCGGGGGTAAACCGGCGGTGGACATTAAGTTATTATTAACTCATCTTATACTAATTTGTACCTGCAAACATCGGTATTCCGACAGGTGGACGGTGGGCTGTGGTGGGTAGAGGAGATGGTGGCAGAGGTGGCGGAGGTGGAAGGTGGGTGGAGGTGGCTGGGAAATGGAGGTGATAGAGGAAAGGAGAGGATGAGATTAGGGTTTGAAAAGATGAGAGTCTGATGAAAATTATGTGTGAGAAGAGGCTAGAAGTGGTTGGACCATGTCTGCATCGGAAAGTGGGCGCGCGGGCATTTTTTAATGAAACTTCTTCGGAAAACAAACAGTCTGCAAAGGGCAATGTCTGCGCAGCGCAGAAAGAAGAGGCCAAGAAGCTCTTTTGGGAAAAAAACAAACACCACCTTAATCTCTTTTCTAAAGAAAGGCTCGATCAGAGTATCCTTATACTCCATTGGCACCTTATTAATATCATCACATTCCATTGGTGGTCGCACTTTAATCTTTTCTTTGAAATGATCTCTAAAAAATATTAATACATGTTTCTTAACTAGGGATGGTTCAGAGACCCACTCCCCATCAATCTCCAAGCCAGGAATCACATTCCTAGCCTTTCACTCATTAACGATACTGTGAAAGAAAGCTGAGTTGTCATCTCTAAAAGAAGACCATCTGACCCAAGACTTTTGTTTCATATATTTACATTTAAAAATTTCAATCTCTTCGATGCTTTTTCTACATTCCATCCACACCCACAATTCCTCTTCTAATAAATGTCTCTCTTCCATACGCAACTCAAGATCTTCTTTTTCCACTTTAAGAATCACCATTTCTTTCCTTTCCTTAGAAAAACAGTCTTTCGACCATTTTCTAAGCATGTCTCTCAACCTCCTGAATTTTCTTAAAAGAACCATATCCGGAGGGCCAGAACAAGTATACCCGTCCAATGCCTTACCGACAACCTCTTCACAATTAGGCCTATCCAGCCAAGAATTGAACCAACGAAAAGGTTTCGGACCAAAATTATTATCAACCGAAGAAAGAGCCAAAGGTGAGTGATCCGACCGTTTTCTAGGAAGGGCTCTCAAACAAGCATTTGGCGAATATCCCAGAGCAAACAAATACCCTATCTATTTTACTTAATTTGCAACCTTCCCTGCTTTCCAAGTAGGTATATTTCATACCTTTCATGTTGTACTCCCTGGGTTCTTCTTCAAAAATAAAATCATTAAAATTCATGGCCCCCACCGGATCAAACATAGTATATTTTTCTATCTTTGGGAAAGCGAACATAATTAAAATCCTCAAAAACAACCCACCACCCCTGCCTCAACTGAAGCTCCTGAATAATCTCCTACCATAGAACCCTTTTAACTCTATTATTCTGAGGGGCATAAACATTCATTATGTTCAATATGCCTTTCCCATCTCGAAGCCAACTGGAAGTAACCAAAAAATTATCATGCTTAATCGAACAATCCTTCTGAAACACCTTTGAATCCCACATACTGACTACCCCCTGACCTACCTTCCGCGTTAACCCAATCAAACTCAAACCCAAAATCACCCCAAAATTCAGCCAACACCTCTACTTTAGGATCCGAACACATCGTCTGTTGGAGCGACAAGAATGAAGCTCCAAAATCCAACTTAATTCTATTTATTCAACCCGCCTTTCCAACAACCCCTAGCCCATGAATATTAATTGAAATAAAATTCATGACTTACATAATTGTACCCTTTCATGAGCAATCGAGTCCGCAATCTTGTCGACGTGTGACAATCTCGCACCAACTTTGTCACCAAGAATTTTGTGGCATCTACTCACACGTTTCTGACTCACTATCAACCGACCTCGAGGACTGACTTTTATTCGGACGAACTGGCCTCTCCTCTTCCGAATGAGCACGATCCCCCGCTAAAGCAGGTTCCCAATTTAAATCCAAACTTACATAAGTGCTTTCGCCTGAAGGCGTGATGTAAGTCTCACCGTTACTCTCAATCCTTCTTGAATTATTTAATCCCATCTCATAATAACTAATTTACAATAAATAAGATTAAAATCCAAAAAATATATAAATATTATAAACGAATAATGTAAAATAAATCCCGTAATACGGTGGATAAAATCTAGTGTATATATGTGTCTGTGTGTATACACACACACTAGTTTTTGCCCCTTGTTATAGTGGTTTATTTAGGTTTTTGTTTTTAAACATTTTGTTATTTTATTGTTTGTAGTGACTTATTTTATTTCGTTTTGATTTAGTACAATTAGTTTGTATTGTTCGTTATATTTTAATGTTTGAGCTATTTCAATTGTGATGCGTAGTTTTTTTAGATTTTTAACAAACAAACATGAACGAACACGAACACATCCATTTTTAAATGAAAACCCATGAACATAGATATTTGTCTTAAAATAGCCTTCATTAGGGTTTTGAAAGTGTGACGAACATGGAGATGTGAAAAGAGAAAAAAAACAAAACCCGTTTTATTTGACGTGATCCAAACCCCATCGGTAGACCCATGACCCACGAATTTCGATTAAATTAATTAGAGGCCTTCATTTTAAATGGAGCAATTTGTGACACGCGAGAAAGGGGAGCGATATGAGGGCTTTAAATGTAGACAGTGAATATATATATAGTAAGGATACTAAAAAAACCATTTGAAAATTGAGAACTTTGAAAACTATTTTCAACCAATAAAAAACCTCTAAAAAATCATAAAACAAAAAAAACAAAAATTTTTAAAAAGTAAAAAAACCAAAATTCTTATATTTCATTCCGGTTTTAAAAAAAACTTCTTATTATATACATGTGTATAATTTCATTAAATCTTTAGTTACGTAATGTACACATATGTACATTATCATTTACCTTAAATTGTACATATGTGTAAAAACATGTATAAAATTAAAAAAAATAAGTATTATACATATGCTTATAATTTTGTTAAACCGATATTTTTTTTCAATTTTATTATATATTTTTTATAAAATCGGGATGAAAAATAATTTTTTTTGGTTTTTTTACTTTTTTTATTTTCGACTTTTTTTGTTTATAATTTTTTTAATTTTTGTTAAAAAGAGTTTTTTTGTAGTTTAAAATGTTTCTCAAAGTTCTCAATTTCAAAATAGTACTTACATAATCCTAATCCTCTATATATATATATATATATATATAAAATGGTTCAAATAAGAATATGGAGTTTCCTAAGAATGGTAAGAACCAACAAATTTTTGACATTTGGCATTACAAATGATGGTGAAAGAACAATTCTAGGAAACTATGTCGGTTATAATGATTAATGAGTAATTCTAGGAAACTATGTCGGTTATTGGTGATTTTAATCTCAATCATTGATTAACATGATCCAATTACTATGATTTATTCTTAGTCTTCCTAGAAAACTACTTATATTTCTAACTTTTCTTTTTCCTTTCATTTCATAATAACTTGATTAATGCATGGATGGATCATTTTTTTCTTAAAATTATATTATAAAACACATACCGTCAAGCACCATAGCATACTTAATTTTCGATCTCAAGACCGAATCAGGAACCCAGTTCCTAGCGGGTTCGGTTATAAGCCTCTTTGAACCTATTTCATTTGAACTAAATCTTTTCATATTCTTTTTAAAATGTTGTTAACATATTATTTATAACTCATTCAATTTTTAAATCCGATTTGACCAGTAGACTGGTAGGCGACCAGTAGACTGTACTTAAAAGTATGTCATCATAAAGAAAGAAGTTTTGACACATCCCAAATTTTAGAAATAAGATCCATTGTTATTATCTCATCTCGTTGGTATGTTTTCCCAATAAGACGAGGGTAATCTGTCTTAAAAACCAAACATGAACATTTCATAATAATTATGTAACATAAATTACCGCTATTTAACAAAAAATTTGACTTACCTTGTGTCAGATGAAGATGGATTGAAGATCATGTTTGAGTTCCTTAAGAATATTAATGCAATTGTTTGATGAATAATGATTGAAGATCATGAAATGGCTCATGCAGGTGTTCGTGTCAGCAAATAAATGTATTGAAACTTGGTAATAAATGCAATATTTCTTAAGTATTGTAATTAATAAAGGCATTAGTACCACCTATTTTGGTTTCGTTTTGAAAGAAATTTTAGTATCGTTATTAATAAAGGTATTGCGTACCACACTACCACCTTTGTTGACATGATGATTAAGTTTCAGTCACTTATCAAATCCTATCTATCTTACTAATAAAAGAACACATCTAATGTTACAGGGGTTCCTAACTCCTCTCCATCTTATGTAACACTACATAAGCCTTTCTAATCCCTTACTTTGTCACATGTCAACTAATAATTACTAATAAATACTACTAATAAATATTAAATAAAAATAAATTTTCAAAGACATTTCTTTGAGTATAGTATACTGCATTTAATATATACACGTATATTATAATCTATAACTTCATTTTGTATATAGAAAATTATGAAATCATTGTCTTAACTATTTTCGTTTAAAAAAATTGGTTCTAATAGCTTCAAAATGTATAATAAAAGAAGTATCTTTTTGATTTTTATGACCTAGGTTTGGGACATGTTATCTCGTGGTTTGACAATTGAGTTTGAGTCATTCTATAAAATTCGCTCATTGCACTACCCATTCTATTAATTTTGATTGGTCAAATGACAGATAAACCATTCTCAAAATGTAACATATGACTTATGCATATTTCATCAATTTATTTATATATGTGATACTTTGAACTTATTTGTATTTATAGAGATTTGTGAACAATAGCTTTTCATTTCTTATTATTATATATAAGAGATGACGAGACAAGAGTGTATGGCTTCCAAACCACATGATCACATCACGTCACTCTATGTGGGTAAGGTGCATGAGTTCATTTTATGGCAAATGTTTGCCACACAAAATTTATTCATTGTTAACCATTGAAGAATTAAAATGAATTAATAAAGATCTAAGTTGCTTTTGGGTAATGGTTGTGGGTAATTAAGGGTATAAATGAGGTGACACTACATGATTGATAGGTGCATGAGTAATACCCATGACTGCCCATTCCCTTCTAATATGTAATTTTAGTCATACAAAGTATTTAAAGATTTATCATTTATGTCGTTGTCATTATCCAACCCTTGAAATATACATGTAATACACACACTAGTTTGATCCTCCCGTGTTACGCAAGTTTATTTAAGTTTTTGTTTTTAATCGTTTAGCTATTTTATGATGATTTATTCTATTTTTTAACGTACTTTTGTTTTAATTTAATGCATATGTATTAGTTTGTTACGCTCATTATATATTTTAGCGTTTGATTTTTTTTTTTAAATTGAGATATGTAGGTTTTTTATTTTTTTAACGAACAAACATAAACGAACACGGGCATGTTGATTTTTTTAAATGAAAAAATGTGAACACAAATATTTGTCTAATGAAAAAGGGGCGATTGATGTAGTTGACGATGGTGGGTAGAATCGGAAGTTAACCAGCGATGGAGATGACAGACCAACAACAGAGAACATGTAAAGGAGATAAATTAAATTATGATTAGATTATGAAAGTGTTTACCAATAAATGAGATGTTATAACTCATTTGAGGGCTATTAGGGTTTGGTAAAACCCATAACCCGCGGAAATTATTCTTTGATGATTAAGGGGTTATTTCACAAATAAAAGAGATGTTATAACCCATTTAAGGGTTATCCGGGTTTGGTGAGACCCATGAACCGTGAAAATTATTGTTTGATTATAATAGAGTTTCACAAATAAATGAGATGTTATAACCCATTTAAAGACTATCCGGGTTTGGTGAAACCCATACCCGTGAATTCGGGTCAAATGCATGAGAAATCTTCATTTAAAAATCAATCAATCTAGTGGCTTTAGAGAATGGGGGAACAACTTGAGAGCGGCACGTAAGATTTAATGGTAGACAATTAGATATATACTAGTTTGATCCTCTCGTTTTACAGGGGTTTACTTAAGTTTTGTTTTTTAGTTGTTTGCTATTTTATGATGATTTATTTAATTGTTTAACCTAGTTTTGTTTTAATTTAATACATATACGTATATCTATATATATATATATATTAGTTTGTTATTATATTTTTTTACGTTTGAGTTTTTTCAATTGAGATGTGTAGGTTTTTAGATTTTTAACGAACACGAGCATATTGATTTTTTTAAATGAACAAACATGAACACAAATAATTGTCTAATGCAAAAGGGGACATTGATGTAGCTGACGATGGTGGGTAGTATAAAAAATTAACCGACAATGGAGATGATAGACCAATAATGGAGAACATGTAAAGGAGATAAATTAGAGTAAGGTTTGATGATGAAAGAATTTACCAGTAAATGAGATCTTATAACCCATTTGAGGGTTATTAGGGTTTGGTAAGACCCTTAACCCGTGGAATTTATTCTTTGATGATTAAGGAGTTATTTCACAAATAAATAAGATGTTATAACCCATTTAAGGATTATCCGGGTTTGGTGAGGACCATGATCCGTGAAAATTATTGTTTGATTATGAAATAGTTTCACAAATAAATGAGATGTTATAACCCATTTAAAGACTATCCAGGTTTGGTGAGACTCATACCCATAAATTCGGGTTAAATGCATGAGAAGTCTTTATTTAGAAATTAAACAATCGGATGCCTCTAGAAAATGAGGGGAATAACCTAAGAGTTGCACATATGATTTCATAATAGACAATTTAATAGATAGTTAGATTAGATTAGATATTCATAACGTTGAAACTAATATTTTCTTATTTTGGTGATTGGATTTATTATTTATTGATTGTTGAAGGGGTGAAACAAATAAAATACTTCTGATAAAAGTAATAATATATGGGGGCGTTCGGTTCAAAGATTTTTTTAATGGAATTTGAATTAAATTTTTTTGAAGCGAGGATTTATATAAAATACTTCTGATAATATAAAGTTTTAAGCGCTTAGTGTCTTGAACAATTGATGTACAATTTTCATTCTATGATAAATGAGTGACTAAACACTTTTAAACCCACTAATCTTTTAGACTAGAACAATAACATATTAACAAACATAGACATATAGTGTAATCCATAAACATATATTGTTTTTAGAATTATCATCGTTGTCTGACATATTAGAATCAAGATTTGAGTCATTGAGATCAAGTTCATCAGTGATCAAATTAGTTGTTGCATCATGAAATTCAGATGCCTCTTCATTAATCTGTTGTGAGGTAGATGTACAATTGTTTCCAATATTCAAGGTTTGAAACAAATCCTCAAATCTTGCCTCTCTTGCAGCTTGGTCTTGATCATGATCATTTTGGTTGCTAGGATCATCCTCACTCAAGACATGATCAACTTGAACTTCTTGATTGTCTTTATTACCATATTCTTGATCTTGCCCTGGATTATGACCTTGGTCTAGATCATGAACTTGATCTTGAACTTGTTCATTTTCAGCGATTGAGGGATCCCTTATGAATTTATATTCAGTTCTTTTTCTAGCAATCTTGGACCATAATTTGTCCAAATCCATCTTCTTCTGATTATTCTCTTCAATCACACTTGTTTTGTAAAACGTATCATCAAAGTCTTCAGAATAAATCTTGTAGAATTGGATTAAATTTTCAAGATCAAATAGCCATGAAGCTCCATCAACTGTATTGAACTGATTTTCATTGAATATTATATCTGATGATTCAATCACACTCAAATGGTCTTTTACATAGACTCTGTAGGCTTTTGAGTGTGTTGAATATCCAACAAAGAAACAATCCAAGGATTTAGATTGAAACTTGTTAGGATAGTCTTTAGTGTTCAAAAGTGAGCATTTGCAACCAAATGGCTTGAGAAACTTGATGCAGGGCTTTCTTTTAAACAAAATCTCATAAGAAGTCTTGTCTTGACTTTTGTTGAGGACTCTGTTTTGAACATAACATGCAGTGTTGATTGCTTCTGCCCAAAAGGTAACATGCAAGAAAGCATCTGCTAGCATGGTTCTTGCAGCTTCAATAAGTGTTCTATTTCTTCTTTCTGCAACCCCATTTTGTTCAGGAGTTTTAGGGACAGTGAATTTTTGTAAGATTCCTTTTGCATTGCAGAACTCATTCATGACCTCATTCTTGAATCTAGTCCCATTGTCACTTCTCATTACTTTCACCCTTGCATCCAATTGATTCTCAACCCTTGTCACACATCCCTTGATTAATTCAGGCGCCTCATCTTTGGTACTTAGGAAATAAACCCAAGTGTATCTTATGAAATCAACAATTATCACTAAACAATGTCTCTTTTTGCCAATACTTGGAACTCTCACAGGACCAAAGAGATCCATGTGAAGCATTTCAAGCACTTGATCAATTGTATTTATGAGTTTTGTCTTGTGAGATGACTTGTGCTGCTTTCTCTTTTGACATGAAATGCAATTGTCATCAATTTTAAACTCCCCTCACCCTTAACAAGTTTGGTCATGTTCTTAAAGTTGACATGACAAAGCTTTTTGTGCCACAATTTGGTTTCATTTTCAGTGGCCTTTGAAACAAAACAAGTACCTCCCCTTGAAATGACATCCTTCATAATCAGTTCATATAGATTACCATTTCTTGGAGCCATCATCATAATCATGTCAGGAGGAATTACATATTCAGGTTTTAGGATGAAACAGTGTGAATCATCAAATCCAACCTTATAACCTTTATCACACATTTGTTAAATGCTCAAAAGGTTATATTGTAATCCTTCTACATAGAACACATTATCAAAAGTAACTTTTCCATTAGTTAGAATCCCTTTTCCCACAATCTTTCCTCCATTCTCATCACTCCCAAATGCAATTGGGCCTTCAAACTTCTCTTCATAATTCACAAGTGACCTCTTGTCACATGTCATGTGCCTGGAACATCCACAGTCCATATACCATACTTCATTGACTGGTGTGGACTGTCCATGCACTAATCAAAGAGATTGATTAGTTGGGTAATGAAATGCAAGCTGAATCAACTTGCAAATCATCATTAACATGGACAATTTTTGCAATGGAGTTGGGAATAGGTTTAGGATCCTCATAAACTACTTCACAATTGTCAGAATCATCTGATTCATATCCTGTGTTACTTTTACTTCCAACATAGGGTATGATACTCTTGCATTCTTCTATCACATAATCTTTCTTCAAACTCGGTGCAACAGATTCATTCCTTGGTTTCCAAAGGAATCCATGGGGTTCATATCCATGTTTCAACAAGAATCTTTCATCACCATTAATCTCTCTTGGTTTCTTTCTTAAGATCACAACCTTCTTACTCTTCTTTTGTTCTTTTGCTGACCTCTCAGAATTATCAGAATTAACTGACTTGGTGTCTTTGTTAGGAACAGTCCTTAAGGGTTGTGTATTCTTTCTCACAACAAGTTCAGGTTTGATGAGAAGTGTGTTTCTTTTCACTTGGTGGACTACCTTCTTCTTTGCCTTCTCATCACCATCCTTAGTGGTCTTCTCATTCTTCACAGTTTTCTCCTTTTCTCAACACATCACTTCTGTCTTTCACTTCTTCACACTGCTTTCCTTTTCCCAAGTACTCATCAGACTTCATTTTGTAGAAACCAAAGTGTTGTCTAAACTTTGTTTCATTTGGGACATGAATTGGTTTGAATGTAAACCTTTCATGACAAGAATCAGTGTGATGGCCATATTTATCACAATGCTTATAGCAAACCTTTCCCTTGAAACTTTCACTTGACTTCCCTTTCTTGAATCTTTCACTTGGTCTTGGGGGTTCAATGCCAATAGTTTTTTGAGTTTTGAGACCATTAAAGTCAATTGAGAATGGGACAAATTCTTCAATCTTGATGTCTTTCCTCTCAACTTTGCTTTTCACAAATGTTATTCTTTCCAATTTCATTGGCTCATCATCCAGATTCTCTTTGTACCTTGACTGCCTTCTTTCATATTCTTCCACAGTTTAAACTTCTCCAATGTCAAATAAATCTTGACTTGAGAAAACAGGGTATACATGAATGAATTGATCATTAACAACAGTTTCATTGGTCTTTTTCTTGTTGTTGTTGTTCTTTATCTTCTTCAAGACTTCTTTTCTTGGTGGCTCGACTTCAATATAGTTAACCTTTGATCCACCACATATGTCAAATGACACATGTTCCCTTCTCATTTGTTCATTATGTTTTCTTATCTTTGGTGTGAGAGGTAGTAACAATGGAAGTTTTTCAATTGAGCTTGGTTTTTCCTTTCTTTTGTTATTGAAACCATCATCACTTGAACATTGATCACTTGAATCACTCAAATCATCCACATTTAAACACTCTTCATCAAAGTCATCTTCTGAGACTTGAATCTCTACTGACTTTTCATCTTTCAACTTTTCCTTTACAATAAAATCTCCATGTTCATTCATTTCAACCAAATCATTGTTTTCAAGAAATTCTTCTTTGTCTTTGAAAATATCTCTGAATTGATTAAGGTATGCTTCTCTTTTCTCCTTGTCAACCTTTAATGAGTAGTTGTTATTGAAAGGTGAAGGAACAGCCTTATATTTGTCTTCTTCTTTGATTTTGTTCAGAATACCACAAATATTTCCAGTTGATAAAAGATTCTTTAAAAATTCACTCTCAACTTGGAGTGTGGTATTTTTCAGTTTTTCATCAATCACCATTTTCTTCAAACCTTCAGTTTCAGTTACATACCTTGACTATATTATATAACTGTCCATGCAGTCTTGTTCAAGGCTTTTGATTGTCTCTTCATAGATAACATCACTTGCTTCATATACATTTATCATGTTTTGCTTTTTGAAACATTCACTCTCATGCTTTCCTGTCTTCAATTTTAATGATTCAATGATTTCAAGTAATTCAAGTGTTGAGTTTGAATGTACCTGAGTTAAAGTGGATCCACCTTCATTCTCAAGTTTAGCCATAAATGCCACATTTTCTTTTTCTATTTCATTGACATGATCACTCCAGTCAAATCCACCTTCTTGTTGAGCAGCAACTGCCACATTTCCTTGATTTCTGGGTTGATTGTTAACATTATTTATGTTGTTGTTTGTAGGAGCTTGTGGAAAGTTCTAGTTGTTTTTCTTTGGTAAGTCTGATTTTGAGGAACAACTTGTTGGTTTTGATGTGAATGTTGTTGTTGTAATTTCTTTGCTGCCCTTGTTGATATTGATACTTGTTTTTGGTTGTTGGTTCTGATATTGATTATTTTGGAAGTTTCTTGGTTGATTGCATTCCCTTGCAAAGTGTCCAGGTTTTTGACAGTTATAGCATATTGCTTTAGACTTGTCAAAACCTATTCTTTCATTAGGACCTGATATAAGAGACCTTCCAGTCCTGTTGAACAACCTTTTGCTTCTAAGTGCTAGCATTACAGCGTGCCACTTTAAATCCATGTCCTCCAGATCATCAACATCAATTTGCTCAATATCATCTTGAACAACACAGTTTTGGATCATATTCTTGGCAACAAAAGCATTATATGAGTCTGTGAACATAGAAAACATGGCTTGATACTCATTTCCTTGCCCAACATTACCACCAACATAAGGTGTATGCCCACTGGCCATTGAGGTTGTGTCATTATCATCAATCAGCTGAACATTGAACCTTGACTGTCCACTCTGATTACTTTAACTACCAGCAGCAAAGCCTCTTGGAGTGTCACCACCATGTTCACTTGGTTCTTCAATGATTGGAATTTTTTGTTGGTTCTTCAATGATTGGAATTTGTCACTTGAAAACAGGGTTTATCTTCCCTAATCATTTCATTTTCAATCATCTCAATCTCTGCTGCTTGAAGAAAGAAAATTACATCATCAAGCTTAAGAGCCTTATAATTTGGTTTCCGCCTGATAAACTTGCTTGCAGTGTACCATTCTTTTGACAGAGATGACGGTAGTTTTGTATTCAAGTCAGAATCAGTGACCACATAATTAGTTGTCCTGATTTCATTGACTATTGCCAGGAATCTCTCCAATACTGACTTATGCCTCTCACCATCTTTGTATTTGAATCTATCAAGCTGCTGCTTAAGCCTCTCCTTCTTGATATTCTTCAATTCTGTGTTGCCTTTAAACATCTCCAGTATGGCATCATACAAGGCTTTAGCAGTGGTATGTTGAGCAACCTTTGTCAGAATCTCCCAAGATAACCCTAATTTCAACATGGCAAGAGCTCTATCATCAACCTTTCTCATTCTTACTTCAACAACCTGGTTGTTTTTTGTTTCATCAGGCACATATGGTCCATTTTTTATAGAGTTTCACATTTCCACATCATTGTAACAGAAGGCTGCTTCGAATAGCACTTTCCATTTGATAAAGTTCTCTTGTCCGTACAATCTAGGAATTTTGTTAGTAGAAACTTCAGGCTCCTCATATCCAGACATCTTTTTGGTATTTTATAAGATAACTTTGAAAAACAGAGAAAAGTTTGGCAAACTTAAACAAATTTAAAAACACAATTTTGAAAATAAATCAGATCTGTATATGAAATCTTCAGATCTGATATATCTGGTCAGATTAGAGCAAGATCTAGAGTAAAGATTACAACTTTAATGTAAATAAGAGAAAGAAATTACCAAAATATAGCAGATCTGGAAAGAAATCAAGAACGTGACAGCTAACGTCACATATCAATGAAACAGTGTTTTGCTGACGTCATTCTTTTTTAGATCATCAACAGTTGTTCACCCAAACAGCAGTAACTGGCTCTGATACCACTTGTCGGTCCCGTATATATATCATTAAATCATTCACACAATCAATGTCGCAACCCACATGGTTAAATGTTGACAAGAAGGTTAACGACTTTCTTTAGGGAAAGAACAATAATGTATTAATGGCGGAAACACTAACACATTAAATGTTACTCACACGACACAAATGTAACAAACACACACTATAAATCAAAATATTTCCATTAATATAAAGTCAGATACAATCAGAAATTATTTAGGGTTTCAGAATGGGATGTTTTGATTTTAGGGCGAATATCCGTACGAGAATATGTTAGCCATCAAATCGCTATCATATGAAAGGTGCAGGGGTCGTCTCTTCTATAGGCGTGCCCTAAATTATTCTATTTATAGGCCTGCCCAGACAGTTGTCATTCCTTCTAGAAACCCTAATCATTGATACACAATCATAAAACATATTACAAAAAGATTCTAAGTGTAAAAGAGGACTTCGGGTAAGCTGTGCAACTTTTGTCTTCATCGAGCAAACCTGAAAACCAAAGTGTGCTGGGGAACAGTTCTCCAGGTAGACTTTAGATGGAATATTTTCCTTAGAAAATATTCACCTAGCAGACTTCAATCCTTTTGACCATAGCAAACTTTGCTCGATATGGTCCTACGAGCAAACTCGTTCTTCATAAATCCCTTGAACTCTTGGTTAATTGATAATTTATTGAACAAACCAAAGTGTGCTGGTAACACTGTAGCTGTGCTGATAGCACTGTAGCTTGCTCGAAGTTGAGCCTTGCTAGAAGAAGTCCTTAGTAAATTTCTTTGTTAACTTCCTTCAAGCTTGCTAGGATCACTGTTTATTAATAATAAACCTTGCTAGATCTTGCAAAGTACTTGGTTTTTTTAGCATGGTTTAGCCAAGAGTTTGCTAGAGAACAAATCTTGCTTGGCTTGAAGAACAATCTTGCTAGACAAAGTGAACCCTGCTCGGAATGACACTTAAGAGGAATTACAGAAGATAACCTTGCTCGAATGGCAAGATACCTTGCTAGGATAAGTAAAAGCTTGCTCGGAGGCCTAAGTGTGCTCAGTATCCATACTTAGCCTTTTTCAGAGAGGTTGAGAAGATTCCAATCTTCATTTTGTCTTTTCTTGTCAAATCTTTGACCCAACAAAAACAATTTATGATTAGAATGAGTTTCAGTCCACTGGTTGTTTTAAAAAAATAGACATTTCCAGCTTCTTTTTTTTAATTGAATATTTAATCATCCCATCATTTATGTTAAGTTCATCATCTTAAAAATCCACAAATATATAAGCACTATACTACATGTTTTGGTTTTTTAGGTGGATAAGACAACTCTTTACCTTTGGAATACAAATGTTAGACATTTTCACATTGTTAATCAGATGATAAATTGACTTTTTATATCCTTCTATTATTGAAGATTTCAAAAATACAGATTTCTGAACGAGTTGCACTTGCACCAAAAAGTGAGTTCGTTCAATAAATTAGCAAATGTTTGCTATCCACATTTCTAGATGATGAAAAATATTACAATTCTTCAGATTGTATCTATCAGATATAGAATGGTACGTTACAAGAATGTATTAGTTTCTTGATGTTTTAAATGAATTCAAAATATAAGGTTGTCAAGTTATAGGTTAGTCTTAAAAGACGATGTTGAAGTGATGTATCATAAAATATTAACTATAAAATTGGTCTGTGCAATGAAACTAAACTACATGAGAAAATACAATATGACAAACCGTGTTATAGAAGCTGAAATCATATCCGAAAGTAATATTAGAAGTCACACTTTTATTTTATTTTTTTTAAATCCTAAAACTTTATATAATTTTATTAAATTCCAAGAATAAAATTTTCACTTTATTTTTATTTTGTAATAAAGATTAATAAAAGTTAAGGTCAATCATTATACATAGTTGTTTTTTTTTAAACAATTTATTTTAACTCATAGCCAATTATGTGTTACATTATCCAGAGACTAGAGTTAAAATCAGAAACAATGTGAAACTACTAAGTTTAAGTAAAGTTACAAATAAAATTACAAATATTGTGCACAAAGAAATATTTAGAGATTTGTGAATTTGTAACCTTTTATTTTGGTAATGTGTAATTCATTCTGCCATATAATATATCTTTATATCCGTCGAACATAATTTTTGTATTTCTCATTGTGTTATTAGTTAAGTAAACTTATTTATTCTAACTCGTGTGCTATACGGGTAACTAACCTATTATTATATATATGTGTATATATAATATATCTTTATATCCATTGAAAATAATTTTTGTATCTCATTGTGTTATTTAAATAAATTTATTTATTTTAACCCGTGCACTACACGGGTAGCTATATATATATATATATATATATATATATTTGGTATACGATTGGGGCAGCCGAATTCTATAAAACAGGACTTATAACTAATAATAAAGTAATAACATATTATGTTTACATTTTAATTGTATTGATAATTGATGTTTAATTGTATTTACCTCGTGTTAAATAGTTGAATACTTGAGAATAAGACTAAGGGGTGTGGGCTCCAGTAGGGGCTCTAGCAGAGTCAAGAACCAATAATATTAAGACGTGTGACAGAGAGAGAAACTGGATAAGGGGGGTGTTGGAGCCCCTGGTGGAGCCCCTGGCCCCTGGTGTGGAGGGGCTGCAGCAGAGGCTCCAACGGAATTTTTTTTTATTTTTTTTATAAATATATTCAAACAACATATTATTAAAAAACACATAAATTATTAAAAAAACACACATTAATAAAAAAACACATTAATAACTAAAAATTAAAAAACCAACAAAAAAAATAAAATAAAAATTAAAGTACTAAAAAGAAACATTCTTCTTATTCTTCGGCTTGGTCTTCTTCGATCAACCTCTTTCGGATACGTTGCTTTTGCTTTTCCATAAGCATTTGATCGACCGGATTTAGGTTACTGAAGTCTCTAGTAAGAAAGTCCAAATCTCACATTCGAGTTTTTTCCTTTTTGTCATAAGAGACCACCTCCATGGTTTTGTTGAATTTATTGAGGGATTCAACAAGATTGGAGATGTTTACGGCTTCCCCCTCAGCCGGTTTTTTCCCCTTGGCGTCCCTTCCCAATGGCCGCCTCCTCGGTGGTGAAGACGTTTCCTCCTCCGCAATGTTTAGGTCGAATCTAACGCGGCAATCCGACCCGGTTGAAGTGCTATACGCTCCAGACGAACTAGTTTTAGTCCGTTTCGGCCCTACTTCCGCATCAAAGTCCGGCGCCACCAGCTCAACCCACTTGGAACACTTTTTCAACCTGTCCCACAACTTTAAATCGTCCCACGTCTTCACCACCCCATACCTCCGCAAACACTCTTGCTTCCACTCTTCGACCGTGAAATTGTAAACCGCCAAATCATCACTTCCACTTGGTCTCATACGACCGCTGTTCCTGTTGAAAAGATTAGTAAACAAGCCGACAAATTTTCTGATTTCGGACCACCGACCCGAAATCATATCGGCGTTCCGCTTTATACTCCCAACGAGCATGTGGAACGTCTCCCTAACCTTTGTCCAAAAAATCTTTCTCTGTTGGTAGTCGGCTGCAAAATGAATAAATAAATTAGATTTTCATTTAACTTTTTTATTAAAAATCTAAAATAAAAACGTTAAAACAATTACCGCAATGCCGATCCTCAGAAATGACTATCCAAGCCCGACACAAAGCTTCCTTCTCATCCGATGACCACGGAGTGGTTTTCCGTTTCGTCCTCGGAGTCAAAGCCGGTTCCGACCCGTCCGTTGCAACTGGTTTTTTCCGGTGGACGCGTCTTTTTGGTTCCGGAGCTTGTGATTCTTGTGTCTCCGGAACAACAAAGTTAGGAGACAGTTGTGTGTTGGATGGTTGAAAGCCGGATGATTCTTGCGGCTCCGAATAAAACATCGGTTGGTGCGGTGAGAAACCCATAAACGTGTTCAATGAATCGTCGTCAAGATAATCTGAATCAAGGTTTGGGAACCAATTTCCAGCCATTTTTTTTAAAAAAAGTTGAGAATATGAATTGATTTTGGGTGAAGGTTTGAAGTTTTGGTATAAAAATGGGTGAAATGGAGTATAATTATATAGAAAATATTTTTTTTTTTGTTTTTTTCTTCTCCCCAACGGTTGAAAAAACATCAAAAGATGTGCCCTCCTCTCTCTCTTCTCCCGCTACAATGCTCACCGCCCCCTCTACCGCCCCTCTAACGCCCTCGGTGGTGTGGTACTAGCGCCTGGGGGCGCGAGCGGAGGGGCTCTAGCGCCCCCGCTGAAGCCCCACACCCCTCAGTCTAAGAATTCGTAATTGTTGTGGTAAATTCTATTATGGGTTTTGTAATTTTCGGTTGTTCCAGAAAAGCTAGTTCTACATACTAAAGACTACATCTGACTTGGGCTTTTGCTAATAAATTTTCTCGATAGTGATGTATTTACGAAATAAAAAATGTTCAAATTTGAAGCTGTACTGAACAAGTGGGAAGTATTGCATCATGCAGTATCACCAACCACCGCCCCTGCCAGTCTGGCACTGACACCTCCTCCACGGCACAAACCCGTTGCCGTTTTCATGGTCGTCGCCATTGTCATGCTCACCTTTAATCGTGCATAAATTTCATTGTTCCATTTTTAATAATCCAAACGTTGTTCCATTAGTCGGCACTAACCAAATTTTAAAAATGCATTACAACAGTCTCAAGTTTTGACCTATTCACTAGTACAAAAACTGCCAAAAGATGCGGTGAAAATGTCTAGGAGGTCGGTTCGAAGCATCGAACCTTTTGAGTTTATGAACCGCACCTTCTAAGGACCCACACCATCTGACCTACATAAACAAACCACACCTTTTGACATATGATTTGCATAACCAAAGCCGCACCTTTTGACAAATTAATTAACCGCACCTTTTGTGTTGTAAATTCTTTTTTTTATTTCTTAGACACATTATTTTATACTACATACACAAATATACAGTATTTTACAGCTGCAAAACCCAATAATATATTAAAAGAAAGTTTGAAACATACAAATATCATGTTTCAAAGTACCAAGATATATAAAATACAGTTTTCAAGCAATAACTTTAATTCTTGCAACCCGAAACAGCCGTCTTCATACTTGCATTTGCGGCCCGAATCCGAAGGCTTCGTATATGCTTGCCTAACAAAACAACATAACCAAAGTCTTCATATATGCATTTACACTAACACAATCATATATACTTTATACTACATACACATATATATACATGTAGTACTACACCTATGTGTTTAGTCAACAAAACAAAGAAAGTAATAATAAAGTTTAGTTTATGGCGGTTTACACATCAACGATCCAATACAGTCAGAACTTAACCCTATAGTTACGTGCATTTGTACACTAAAAGGTAAACTCAAACAATAATAAAGTTACCTAAAGATAGAAATATCCGGTTCACGGCAAAGGGCAATTTTGTCATTACAAAAACAGTACTGTTTAAAACCTCAAACAACGCAAGTCAAAAGTTAATCAAACTCACCCTACTGCATACTCATATAAGCGAGTTTGTACTTTACACGCTAGATATAGATGAACATAAAATGGTAGAATATAGGATAACCTTAGGACGCTTTGAGAGGGTTCATGTCCGGCCCTCAAACAGTCAAACTTCAAACACCTTATTAATCCAATGATCCATTAAGTCAATGACCATAAAGTCAATAACCTTATGAGAAGTAATAGCTTATGTATTCCATATCTGAAACAAATAAACAAAGTATCTAAATGTAAACAAATAAATAGAAAAGTTGATATTTCATATACATGTAAAACACTTACCTTTTCAATAAAATTATATGTTGAATAGTCTCAACAAACTCCCACGTATGTTTAATGCTTAATCACCATTTAACCACATTCCACACTCCCACCTAAGCGTAACACGCAAGAAAGTCTCTGTTCCAAAAAAAGAAATATAACCACAGTCCATCCTTCTTTTTGTTAGTTGCGCTGCAATTAATTTACAATTAATTATTTTAAACACCAGACAATTGATAAAAGGTAGCAAACATACATTCACCAGTATATATATAACATTTCAAATTAGCAAATTATAAATATATTACCTTGATAGGTGGATAGTCGACTCGTCCTATGTATGTACCAACACTTTATCATGGTTCGCATTCCAAATACAATCCCCCCAAGAACCTTTGTATAAGCTATAAACTCAATATAACAAGTAAAGTAATTTCAACAACTCATGATATATATATATATATATACACACACACATGTCACACACACACACATAGTTATTACCTATAATCTGAGATAAGGTCTGCAATTGCCCCCCATGCTCGGGTCTAACAACTCGAACTGGCAGGTCTTCTTTATTTTCAGAATAACTCTCATTCGCTATCATAGTTTGCTCCACTCATTTCTATAAAAAAACAAAAGATTTGTTAAAACATTCTACTATAATATTAACAAAACAAACTAAATCCATTTTCATATAACAAAATAAGATAATCATTTACCAAAGTATCGGCCTTCTCAATTGAAACATCTTCAAGTGAATACAACTTGGTTTCCTTTTATTTTGTGACCCATTATTAACAACTTTGAATGTTCATTTTGTATTCCTTTTAAAACCGGGTGGCTTGATTCAAGTTGAGGCCATAAAATTTTCAACTTCCTTCTCATACCACTTTATCCATCATATCCTACATAGGGGTTCTGTTTTCTTGGCATTGCTATCTTTAGCGTTCTCTCTTATTTCCTTCTCGCAAATCAACAAATTGTTATTAACTTAAAATAATAATAATAATAAAAAGCTCAAAAATACCTTATATTCCATGCTCAATTTCGATAAATTTATATACATCATAACCTTTGGTTGGTTTTTTGCAATACTACCTATGGTGAGTGAAAGTCAAATACACATATAAGCATCATAATCCAACAAACAACATATGCAATACACTTTTATATCGGGATCACATACAACTTTTATATCCTCAATCGCACCAAATAACAAACCCAAATCCAAATAAATAAATATGGGAAAGGAGTTGCGATTTTCAAAAACAAAAACTAGAAAAGAAGTCTTAACTAGAAAATATGACTAATAAATTTGATTTTCGAGAACAGAAACTGAAACCTACTCTGTGATGGGTGTTGGAGGATGATCGGCGAGGCTGAGGACGGCCAGCGACAACGGAGGACGACCGAAAAGATAGATGACCAACAAGCTAAGGTTCCTGGCCTAACTCGCTGTTCGTCCAGAGAGAGAGATCGAGAGTAGTATTGATTGGGTGTAGAAGAAAAACAGACATATAAAATATTTTAGTAATTAGTAGACGGGCCGATCTCAAGCCTGAAAAAAACGACTCATAATCTGAACTCGAGCTTTTGAAGTAGAGATCGAAACAAGTCGGCTTGAGCCTAGTCGAACCCGGGCTCAGCTTGACTCCTTTACACCCCTACACGCACATATTACATACATATATTCAAATAGATGATACATGTTATATTTTAGACGCAAATACACACACATATATATATATTTATATATATTAGAACACTAATTTTTTATTTCTTTTATACCATTCACTCCATGTTTTATGTGAGACTAGAACCCACAATTATTTAATTGTAAGCCATACACCTTTATCACTAGACCAAGTTAGCGATTATAAAATATAATCAACCGCATACATATAAACAAATCAACAATAAACATAATAAATTAAAATCGCCCTTACCTTAATTAATGTATTTGTATTTGAATGAAATAACATAAGTTGGAAGAAGTATTAACTTTGAATTATATTCACTATGATGGTTAACAAATATGTGAACCGCACCTTTTCATTCTTTCTGACAAAAATCGCACCTTCTGCTATTAATTAAGTTTAAAAATTCTTTTATGTGAAAAGGTGCGGTTGAATAACTGAATCACACCATTTATGTTTTGCCTATCGCCCCTTCTCCATGTTTTTGTACTAGTGATTAGCCGCCAACAAGCTTTTCACTAACGAACTTAGATTTCGTTAGTTTTAAATGACGTGTATGATGATGATGTGACAAAATTAGTGACGTGGACTGCTAATGTCGTAAAAAAAGTATTTTTAAATTAAAATTCAAACCTTGTAATCAAGATAAACGAACCAACCTATTTTTAAACCAAAATAAACGAGCCGAACAAATTTTTTAACCAAAATAAATGAACAGAGCCACCTTTTTTTTAACAAAAATAAACGAACCGTATTTTTAACAAAAGTAAACGAACCGAACCATATTTTTTAACAAACATAAATAACCGAACTACTTTTCAAATAAATGTAAACTCAGGTCGAGAGAGTTCAGATCAAAACGCGTTTCGGGTCGGAAGTGGTTCATGTAAGAACGGTGGTGGTCCGGTTCGTTATAGTTGTTTAAAAAAGTGATTCGCATCATTTATTTTTGTTAGAGAAATGGTTTGTTTCTTTAACTTTTGTAAAAAAAGGTGGTTTGGTTCGTTTATTTTTGTTAAAAAAAGCGGTTCGTTTGAATGATATTTGTTTAAAAAGGTGGTTCCGTTAATATTACTACTATAAAAACGTCTATTAACAAGGGTCTGAAAAATGATTTACAACGATATGATACTACATAATGCATTGATAATAATAAATAAAAGAATTTCGTTTACTTAATGGTGTGTTATTATTTAGGTAAGTTAAATAAAAATAATAGAATGTGAGCTGAGACAATAAATTATGGAATAAAGGATGGTGATGGGCCTTGTGTCCATGGGCTTAAGGGTATATAATCACCTTTCAACCACCATAAAACCCTCATT
This sequence comes from Bidens hawaiensis, assembly GCF_021521415.1. NCBI lineage: Eukaryota > Viridiplantae > Streptophyta > Magnoliopsida > Asterales > Asteraceae > Bidens > Bidens hawaiensis. The sequence goes on along the minus strand of NW_027495296.1, from coordinate 76,249 downwards.
ACAATCATCAAGCCTCCACCACACACTCAAAAACATACACAAAACCCTCTTATTATTTCGAACCTATATCCGAGCTGAAAAGGGTTGGAGTTCGTGTTCGAGCATCATCAAACAACAAGAAATACGTCTAAGATCTCGTGTTGGTCCATATCTGAACCAAACTGAAACCCTAAAAGGTAAGTTTTAGTTGTAAATGTTAAGTTTTTGAGGTTGGTTTGCCATAGGATTTGATACTAAGGTAAATCGGTCCTTATTATGTAAGGGGCCGTTTGGTAAGTGCTGAATCATTAAATGCTGAACTAGTAAGAGGTCTAAATGATTAAGAGACTCGGTGTCACACCCCAACCTACGGCGGAAATGCGGGAGCATGAACTGATTGTCATAGCTCTCAAGACACTATCATACAATATTTAAAATGACAACAACTACTATTTAATTTCAATAAGTCAAAGTACATGATTTCATAAATAGAACAAATAAGGATAAAATAAATTTTAAGTTATTGTTTCTTCTCTCTAACATGCAATCCAAAGTTCTTCACCAAATTTTGCAACTAGATCATATGATAGCCTGCATATGTGAATAAAATAGAAAAGTTTGTCAACAACACATGTTGAGTGAGTTAAACACCAGTTTAATACACAACAATAATAATATATAACAAATAAAGAAAGATGCAAACTGTTCATGTGAGAATAAACAGTTAAGCCATATCACATAAACAATTAATCAAACCATAAAAAAGGGCTAAACCGTTGCCATGAGAATGGGCTTCGGCTACCAAAAATGAGATGTCGGTGAAACCATTGTCAATGCGTCAGACGCCGGCCACTACGACGGTCGTATGATCATACTAGACTGAGAATACGTTGGACCTCTCTGAATGCGGTTCAAATAAAGAAAGTAAGCAAATAGCAAGTTATCCATAAACTGATATACACACAAGGATTAAACAGTTGCGGTTTTACACACTAGATAATATATAAATACTGTAAATACGTAAATGTCCCCAAAAGGATTTAAAATAAGTAAAAGGGGGAGTGATTACTCACCTGACTAGATGAACAAAAGATCAAGTGATGATGTGAGAACGTAAACTGTTAAGCCCCTTCGGGATTCACCGACAAGGATTCCTTATAAGCGAAGGAGCAATAACCATAATAAAGCGTACGCTTGAATCACGTGACAAAAGTCCTACAATATTACCGTCACTTATATTATATCTTTTGCTTGAGAAAATTAGTATTCATGTTTCATTGGTGTTAACAAGTTAGTTGTCTCGTTCTCATATTTGACTGTAAAATAATTCGCACGTTCATACGTATATAAACCCATTTAAAATCAAATATTATTATTATTTATTTGAATTTATCAATTGAACATAACAATAGTATACTGTTAATCAGGTTTTCATTATTCCGCTAAAATTCTCCTAACTTTTACATGAATATGCTATAAGATAATGTAGGAAAAAATGATATTATATTTTAAAACAATTTATTGAATCAGATTTTATGCACATACAATTGCAATGTGTAGCCTTTGATTATTAAAGTTATATTTTCTTATTTGGTTTATATGAACCACATGTAATCAATCAGATTTACGTGTTAACTTGTAAATCGATATAAATCCACAAAATCAGTATCGTATTGTGTTTTGGAAAACAATTCAATACAATCATCAGATTATATATCTCATAACTTTAGATTTCAATTTTATTCGCAGAATACATTAAATGTACGTATCGGTTACCTTTATATTGGATGTATCATTTGCCTTCGTTAACATATCGTGGGGGTGGCAGTTTGTTAATCGGAGTTCCGATGATAGCGAAGACTTCATCTGCATGAATAGGGAGTGGTGGCAGGTAACGGTGCGCCAATACAACGGCGTCGGCAACAGGTAACGATGGTAACATTGGACTATTTACGGAGGCGATGGTGTTAAAAATTGCGATGGAGGCGGCTACACGATGAGTACAACAGAGAGAAACACCATTTAGGGTATTTTGTTATTACGGGTGTTGTTCATGTGCATTTAAACGAATGCTAATTACCATGTTTTTTTTTGTTTGAGTGATTTCCTTTAATATTAGCTACTAAATTTTGATTCCAATAAATTTTGCCAAAAAGTCAGCTCGTAATACTAGTTTCCAAATTCAGTTTGGGAAATGGCATAACCGACCCCTCACTAAATTCATAATTAATTTGAATATTTACCTATCTGCCTTTAAGTTTAATAATTATCGACAACCCCTGGACTTAGTATTTTTGGACAACGAGAATTAGAATAGAAATGACAAGCTATCAAATATGAGGGGCTAAAATTGAAAAATATTATCCGGGGACCCATCGCGCTACGCGATGAGTCCAAGGAAACGGCCATCGCGTACCGCGATGGGTCGTGATGACGCATCACACACGTGTCACACCCAGGTGACACGTGGCGGCAGGGCATGACACGTGGTAGAACGTGTCAGACCACGTGGCAGACGTGTCAGGCCACGTGGCGACACGTGGCGTGACTTCAGGAAAGGAGCCGTCGCGGTACGCGACGACAGGAGAAGTAGGACCCATCGCGTACCGCGATGGGATCCAAAAATGGCTATAAAAGGGAGGGCCACAGGCTTATTTCCCCCACAAATCACTCACTCTCTCTCTAGAATTACACTCTCTCCACATCGTTTTGCGTGCCTATTATCGTTTGGCGTGCCGAATCTCGTAATCCGTGCCATAAATCCGGTGTTTTCCTCGTAGTGTGTGCCACTCAAGAAACCCGACATTTTCGTCTTGAAGTACGTGTACGACCCGGCGACACCCGAACGTTGCCTCGATTTGCGTGCCAAGAAGAGTTAATCAAGAACGTCTCGATAAACGTGCATAGAGTAGAAGTGCTGCCCGTATAAACATAGGAATATCTAACTCCGAATACCCGTGCGAGGTAAGGGGTTCTGCCTAAGTTATTATATTATTATTATAAATGGCTTAGACCATAGTCGAAAGTATAGCCGAACCTTGATTATGATTAAGAGTTATATAACTATTCTTAAGCAAAGGTTATAGTCAAATAATATTTCTTTATGACTAGGAAATATAATATTCAAATAGTATAGTTAAATTAATGTTTTTTCTTGAAGAAGAAACGTAGCCTATAATTGGTAAATAAAGAAAGGGACTAAAGGTCCAAATGTTTTGAATAAACATATGTTTTTATCAAGGTTAACGCTATACAAAAACAGACTAAAGGTCTGAAGCTAGATCGATGATCTAGTTATTTATATAAAGATTATTCTCGTACTATAGGTCCGAGGTAACAAAACAAGAAGAAGGAAACAGAAACCAGGAATCAGTATCAGAAACTGTTTATAAACAGAAAAGGTGAATACGCCCCAAACCTTTTATATTGAGTTAGAATGTTTGCATAGGATTTACGAATCCTTAAAACTTTGTGTTACAATAATAAGAAACGGACACTCTGATTAAGAGTATACATGTGTCTGGATACAAACATACATGGTGACTCGACATTTCCCCGAGGCCATGCATATCATCAACATGCCTCTGAAGGTCTACGGGACTGTTGAGAGAAATGATATTGTGTATATAATTAATTGTACATGGTACTTAGGGTAATTTGATCCCAATTTAGTTGGGTGCCTAATGAGTAGTCACAAATGTATTATTGTTGGTTTCACAAAGGTATTGAAAAAGAGATTTTAGAGTCTGTGTTATTCACCAGCTTTGTGCTGACGTATTTTCCCCCATGATACAGGGAAACAAGAAAGGTTAGAACATACAAGCAAGAAGGAATAGAAGATTGGAGTTATAGTCATTAGATGCTATCTGATGGCTCAGATATTTTATATTACAAAGAGTTATGTTTTATAAAGAAACGTATTTGAAATATCAAACGGGTATTTAAACCCGAGTTTTTAATAATAAGTTTTCAATATGATTTTATTAAAGACTTCCGCTGAAATAAAACCCGCAACTCTGATGTTTTTACAAAACAGGTACCAACTATTGGTCATACGCCTAGGCTCTAAAGTGGGGTGTGTCAGGTTGTTATCAGAGCCATCAATCTTAGCGAATTAGGTATTTAATTATACCTAGGCTTTGATTAAGGATAAGTTTTGAAAACTTATTATACGAATGTTGATTCAAGCAAACAAGATACTTAGTTGAAAAGTATCAAGAAATCATTCATAACTAATACGGATAAGATATAACAAATAAGATAGGAGCATCTACCTATACCTAAATCTAACCTCGCGCAGATGTCCGATTGTCAATCTAGCGAAGAATCCGTTAAGCCTCGATCTGGTAAAGGAAAAGGATTTATGGGAACGTCTTTTCTCCCAATTCCTATATCTAGTGATAAAAGTACATGTCAAACAAAAATGGAGGAAGATTCGGATTCATATGATTCTGGCATTCCACTAGCTCAGATAATTCCAAACACATATGGAGCAGGATCAAGTAGATCCAAGAAACCAACGATGTCAAGAGAAAAAGAAGAAATAACTTATCCGGAAGAATATCCTCGGAAACAAGAATATATTCCGACAACTCAAGATTTTCACATTGCTCACAATAAAGAAGCAATGAAAGAAATGGAGGTGGAAGAAAAAGAAAAGGAGGCTATCAAGAAAGATAGCAAGATTAAGAAATTAGTCATTCGCTGTAAGAAATAAAACCTTAGAAATTGTAGGGTATAATTGTAACAAACGTGCACTCTTGTAACTATAATAAGATGAATAAAAGATATGTTTTAAATTCTTCGAATATTTGACTTATCTTTTAAAATTTTATTGTAGTATGTCAAGAGAAGAAAGTGCAAACTCTCACAATAGTCCTCCCAAGAAAATTGTAAATGTAGAAAACGTTGAAAATAAGGATAATGAAATTCCCGCTCAATATATAAAGGGAATTCAAAAGATGATTAAAGAAGCTATCAATAACTTATCTACAAGTCAAAGTCAACCAAAATCTAACAAGAGAAGTCAAAGTAAATCTGTTCATTCAAGAAAGGAAGAACCTCATGCTAGTTCCACATCTGTTAATGATTCAAGGAACAAGAAACGAAAGATCCAAAAGGGATGTAACTTTAAGAACTTTAAAGTTTACGATCCTAAAGAATTTCATGGAGATTCGGATGGCATAGCCGCTATGAGATGGCTAGAAGAACAAGAATCAACCGTCACCATAAGCAAATGCACCGGTGAAGAAGCTATCTAGTATTCTTCACAAATGTTCAAGGGAGAAGCTCTTGAATGGTGGAACACCCTGATTCAAACCAAGGGTAGAGAAACAATGTATAACTTAAGTTGGGAAACATTCAAAGGTCTTATGTTAAAGAAATTTTGCCCAACTCATGAGATGGATCGAATTCAAACTGAGTTATGGAATCACAAGGTTGTTGGCACAAATCTTAGGGAATATAACACTAAATTCCTAGAATACTGTCGACTGGTTCCACATCTAGTAACTCCGGAATATAATAAAGCAACTCGTTACATATATGGACTACCAAGAGAAATAGGAGATATGGTACGATCCAATATGCCAGAGACAGTTGATTCGGCTATGGAATTGGCCGGATACTTAATCAACAGTATGATAAGGAATCAAGAAGAAGAAAAGAAGAATGATAAAGAAACAATAAACCAAAAGATTCCGGAAAGATAGGAAAAGAAGAAAGTACTCCCAAGTCAGCTTGTAAGACTTGTGGAAGAAAACATACTGGAAAGTGTTGACTAGAAAATTCAAACAATTGTGCATACTGCAAGAGAGCAGGACACACAATAGAAGAATGTCGTAAGAAGCTAGGAGTATGTTTACATGTGGAGAAACGGGTCACTTCAAGACTGAATGCCCGAAAAGAAAAGCTAGTCAAGATTAATGACAAAATCACATCAAGGAAATGTCAAGATAGATTAGCTAACTTATGTATATTAATTGTACCTCGTTCTTAAACGAGAAGTTTTGTAGTCAAAGAAGGGTATTTAATTCCCTAAGTTATAAATAAAATATTAGCATATAGATCGTGTTAATACACAAGAATGCTTATATTCGTTACCTCTAAAAAACAATCAAGAGGTTCACATATTGAAAAGTTCATCCGAACTTATAACAAAGAAAACTCTGAGAAAATTATCATCTAGGAGGATGATATACCAAAAAGTTAAATATATATATGCAAGAATAGTATATTATCGAAAGGAGCTCATTCAAGAATATCTACCTAGTAAGGTTGATCAAAAAGTCAAAGAAAAAGAGCTCAAAGATATTCAAGAAATACAATCGCTAAGTATAGCGAATGAAACTAAGCCAAGTGCAAAAGTACTGTTAGAATATAAAGGACGTTATTGATCAAGATCAAGGATAGAATGGATTTGATAGACTGAATCTAAACAACAAACTACTGGAAAAGATTCGACAGACCGAATCAAAACAACAATGTAGTTGACATCAGTAAATGTTTAGAATACAAACGGTAAGGTAAATAGTTAAACACAACTGATCACTCTGTTTATCAATTTACAATTACTAATGGCATTCTGAACCATTGACTGGTTACATCATTCAAGGATGTAAGTTAGCAACCAAATAAAGATCATAGTCATCCTGCATACAGATTATAACAACAAGAACTAGATTAGATAGGATCTAATCAACAATCAAAGAGTAAGAAACCCTGCACTCCTAACACAACGAATCTTGAGGATGAGATTCATTTCAAGGTGGGGAGGATGCAACATCGCCAAAATTTTGATCCAAATTTGACAACTTAGGAAAGTTGTAGGATCAAAAATAATAGTAAGACAAGTCATGAGAAAATATTAAATAAGGAATTATGAGAAAAATAAGGAAATAAAAATATTTCCTAAGTTAAAGGTTACTTAAATGAAAGAAATTCCATCCCACATTGGAAGATGTAAGAAAGTGAAAACATTCCACTAAGGTATAAATAAGGAAGATGGAATCCATTCCACATGGAAAGTGGTAAAGAAATGGAAGCTCTTTATAAGGAAGAGATTTTCCATAGTAATATTCTTTTATGAATATCATGCACCAAGTGGTCCTAGCGGAGGGTGCGTAGAACCCGACGCGTATGTGCTCGGGCTAGGGAGAGGACGAGGACGATGGCGACGGCGAAGGGCGTTGGGCGCAATGTGGCGCTTTGATGGCGCACTTTGCACTTCGCACACTCGCATCGCCGCAAGCCGCCTTAGTATTTTTGGACAATGAGAATTAGACTAGAAATGACAAGCTATCAAAGATAAGGGGCTAAAATTGAAAAATATTATCCAGGGACCCATCGCGCTACGCGATGAGTCCAAGGAAACGGCCATCGCGTACCGCGATGGGCCGTGATGACGCATCACACACGTGTCACACCCAGGTGACACGTGGCGGCAGGGCATGACACGTGTCATAACGTGTCAGACCACGTGGCGACACGTGGCAGACGTGTCAGGCCACGTGGCGACACGTGGCGTGACTTCAGGAAAGGAGCCGTCGCGGTACGCGACGACGGGAGAAGTAGGACCCATGGCGTACCGCGATGGGATCCAAAACTGGCTATAAAAGGGAGGGCCACGGGCTCATTTCCCCCACACACCTCTCATTCTCTCTCTAGAATTACACTCTCTCTATACATCGTTTTGCGTGCCGATTATCGTTTGGCGTGCTGAACCTCGTAATCCGTGCCATAAACCTGGTGTTTTCCTCGTAGTGCATGCCACTCAAGAAACCGGAAATTTTCGTCTCGAAGTACGTGCACGACCTAGCGACACCCGAACGTTGCCTCGATTTGCTTGCCAAGAAGAGTTAATCAAGAACGTCTCGATAAACATGCATAGAGTAGAAGTGGTGCCCGTATAAACTTAGGAATATCTAACTCTGAATACCCGTGCTAGATAAGGGGTTCTGCCTAAGTTATTATATTATTATTATAAATGTCTTAGACCATAGTCGAAAGTATAGCCGAACCTGGATTATGATTAAGAGTTATATAACTTTTCTTAAGCAAAGGTTATAGTCAAATAATATTTCTTTATGACTAGGAAATATAATATTCAAATAGTATAGTTAAATTAATGTTTTTTCTTGAAGAAGAAACATAGCCTATAATTGGTAAATAAAGAAAGGGTTTAAAGGTCCAAATGTTTTGAGTAAACATATGTTTTTATCAAGGTTAACACTATACAAAAACAGACTAAAGGTCTGAAGCTAGATCGATGATCTAGTTATTTATATAAAGGTTATTCTCGTACTATAGGTCCGAGGTAACAAAACAAGAAGAAGGAAACAGAAACCTGGAATCAGTATCAGAAACTGTTTATAAACTGAAAAGGTGAATACGCCCCAAACCTTTTATATTGAGTCATAATGTTTGCATAGGATTTACGAATCCTTAAAACTTTGTGTTACAATAATAAGAAACGGACACTCTGATTAAGAGTATACATGTGTCTGGATACAAACATACATGGTGACTCGACATTTCCCCGAGGCCATGCATATCATCAACATGCCTCTGAAGGTCTACGGGACTGTTTAGAGAAATGATATTGTGTATATAACTAATTGTACATGGTACTTAGGGTAATTTGATCCCAATTTAGTTGGGTGCCTAATGAGTAGTCACAAAGGTATTATTGTTGGTTTCACAAAGGTATTGAAAAATAGATTTTAGAGTCAGCGTTATTCACCAGCTTTGTGCTGACGTATTTTCCCCCATGATATAGGGAAACAAGAAAGGTTAGAACATACAAGCAAGAAGGAATAGAAGATTGGAGTTAAAGTCATTAGATGCTATCTGATGGCTTAGATATTTTATATTACAAAGAGTTATGTTTTATAAAGAAACGTATTTGAAATATCAAACGGGTATTTAAACCCAAGTTTTTAATAATAAGTTTTCAATATGATTTTATTAAAGACTTCCGCTGAAATAAAACCCGCAACTCTGATGTATTTACAAAACAGGTACCAACTATTGGTCACACGCCTAGGCCCTAAAGTGGGGTGTGTCAATAATAATAATAATTGATTATTTTAAATGATTAAATTACCTGAAATCGAAAATGGGTCGGTTATTTAGATGTTAATAAAGTAAACGAAAACGTGAGTTGTTACAGTCTCCCCTACTTTAAGGAATTTCGTCCTAAAATTAAAAAATAATATAACAACACCATTAAATTTTTAAGGAAGTGATTTTTTTTAAATATAACTTGTAAAATTTATAACAACACAAAATTTTGAATAGTCAAAACAACACTCCAAATGAAAATCCGATAAGGACACTTATATATAGGATGTACTAGCGGCATATCCACCATGTCCTTATCATCTTTAAATTTGTACCGTCATCTTAACTACTTTCGATTCTATATTATGACACACACTTGCATGCATTATAATTTCCATGCGAGGACTTCGAGAATTATTTAGGCCTCCATAATTATTTTGATTGTCGGATGGTCCATATAACTCGTCCCATCTTGTGGGTTACAAAACATTAAGAATCTTAGTATGTTTTGGTTATAAGTAGAAGATAGACTTTGCGTAAAATATTGCTAAAATGAATTGAATTTTTTTAGTTGTTTAACAAAGTTTTAAAATTCAAAACATCTTTTGAAAGTATAGTATTGCAAACAGTTGTATTCGAAAAGATAAATCTTATTGTATGAGCATAATTACTTAAAATTTATAAATTATGAGAATTGAAATCGTTTAAATCCAAAAATCGAATAAAAATTTATTATAATAGATGATTGAGAAAGATAAAATATGTTTAGATAAAACTTACAAAAGCATCTTCTTTTTAGTTATGATTTATTGATTTATCTGATTGAAAATAACTTGATGAATTAGATATATAAAAATTTGAATAATTGAAGTTGATTGAATTGAAATATCTTGATTATGTTGCAAATTAGGGTTTAATAGAATAAGTCTGGAAATTTTGAGCTTGATGAATATGATTGAATCGAGAACACACATGGCATAGGTGATTAGGATTTCCATAGTTGTAGCAATTACGGTAGCAGGGTATAAAATTTGAGACAAAGTCGTAGTATGGGTTTTATAATTTGACGGTATAGACAGTTGCTGAATGTCTTGTGGTACGTGGCAAGTATTAACAAGATAATCGAACAATTACATTGGGTACAAAGTGATATGAGGATTGAGAATAGTGGTAGTGGCAAGTGAAGCATGACGAGTGAATTTTGACGTAAAATTTATTGTTTGAGGCGCTATGATTTTGTTGAGATTGATTGTTTATTTTATTGGCGGCATATAGTTGATGTTTTAGACTTGTGTTTGTTATTGTTGCCGTTATGAGGATAAGTAGGGGTAAAAGAATTGAATTTATTAGCGAAGAAGTTAATGAACAAAATTGGATTGATTGTATTTATGTTTTGAAAATTGAGTTTATATTTTAGAGATCGCATGACTTATCTCCTTGACTAATCATGTGGTCACGAGGCAGTAATAGAAATTAAATTATTGATGTTGTTTGATCTTGAGAAAACATTCTATGATCAATAAAGATGAGATTTAATAAGAAGATTGGATAGTTGTGTAGATTTCATATGAGTTATTGTGTGAAACGAAACTTAAATATGTTATACTGATATTTATTCATAACTTAAGGATAAGTTAGAATCTAAATTGAAAATCAATGAGTCACTTTGATGAGTTAATGAGTTTTATCAAAGTTTTATATGTTTAAACAAATTAAAATTTGAGGTTGAATACTTTAAATATGTTTAATAGTTTATGTATATGATACCATAGGTATAAGAAAGTCAGTTGATTATTAAATTGTGCAATAATATTATTTAAATTACTAGATATTTTGATAATATAATAACGTGATAAGATGAATAGACGAATACCAATTTAATAATAGAGCGTAAAATGTTTTGATTGGCTCGTGATAACCGAGTCTTGATGAATGAAGAATTTGTATCCGATCAAGAAAATAAAAATATTTTGAGTGTATAAATAGATCGAATCAATAGATCTTGATTCAAAAGTGATTTAGTAAGTAAGTAATTGAATAATTTAACGATAGAATAATTAAATAGTAGAATAATCGAAGAATTAAATCAAATCATCAATCGCTTTGTATAAAATCGAATAAATAAACAAATAAACAAATAACGAAAGTTCTTCAATGTGTTGGGTTTCCCATGAGCTTTCCATGGCATTTTGTTTCTCCAACTTATTAGCATACCAAAACCAAAACAAATGTGTGAGTTGGCCTCCCATGAGCATTACATGGCAATTTGAATGACCCAACACAATTAACGAATCAACGAATCAATTGAGTTTGTCGGCCCATGAGCGTTAGATGACGATTTAGCCGACCAAACTAAGTAACAAATAAACGAACTGAAGCATAAGTAGTTGAAACAGCTCGTGTATCACCACGGATGATAATGTTCCAACAAAATATCACAAATATAAGAATTTGTGCAAATGTACAGTTGGCGTGTCCATGGCGTCCCATGGGTTTTACACCAGCCTAGAAATTTTAAAAACAATAAAACACAATAAAGGGTGTAACCGTTTAACCGGTTACGTTAAACGCTTAAAGTGTCGGTCGTATGACAATTTTCACTATGGCAGGGAATCTTGTCACACTCCATTGTTTTAAGTAAAAAGTAGCAAAAACAAAGCTAGGAAATTCGCAAAAAAATTTCCGACAATAAAAGACAATCTAATTAAAATTAAATAGATATATTTGAAGATTGAGACGCAACCTCAGAGTTATAAAAATATTTTGAGAATGAGACATAGTCTCGGAGTAATAAAATATTTTAAGGGTGAAGCATAGCTTCGGATTTGTGTGTGTGTGCATGACAATACAATAAATAATAAATAATTATTTAAGAAAGCTGTAAACAATTAAAATTTAAACACATACAGGTAAATAGATAAGCACGTATGGGGCTCCTAAGCATGTTACTATGGTACCACTAACGACATATCTTAAACTTTCGGCTCTGATACTAATACGTCACAACCCAACCTACGACGGAAATGTCGGGGCATGAACTGATTGTCACAGCTCTGAAGGCACTATCATATTAATATTTAAAATGACAATAACTATTATTTAATTTCAATAAGTCACAGTACATGATTAAATAAATAGAACAAATAAGGACAAAATAAATTTTAAGTTATCGTTTCTTCTCTCAAACATGCAATCCTAAGTTCTTCACCAAATCTTGCAACTAGATCACATGATAACCTGCATATGCGTATAAAATAGAAAAGTTTGTCAACAACACATATTGAGTGAGTAAAACACCAGTTTAAGACACAACAATAATAATATATAATAAATAAAGAAAGATGCAAACTGTTCCTTTGAAAATAAACAGTTAAGTGTCACACCCCAACCTACGGCGGAAATACCGGGGCGTGAACGGATTGCCACAGCTCTCAAGGTACTATCATACAATATTTAAAATGACAATATCTATTATTTAATTTAAATAAGTCAAAGTACATGATTTCATAAGTAGAATAAATAATGACAAAATAAAATTTAAGTTATTGTTTCTTCTCTCTAACATGCAATCCTAAGTTTTTCACCAAATCTTGCAACTAGATCACATGATAACCTACATATGCTTATAAAATAGAAGATTTGTCAACAACACATGTTGAGTGAGTAAAACACCAGTTAAGTGAGATATAATATAATATATAATAAATAAAGAAAGATGCAAACTGTTCATGTGAGAATAAACAGTTAAGCCATATCACATAAACAATCAGTCAAACCATAAAGAAAGGGCTAAACATTGTCAATGGGCATCAGTTACCAAGAATGAGATGTCGGTGAAACCATTGTCAATGCATCGGACGCCAGCCACTACGACGGTCGTATGAACATACTAGACTGAGAATATGTTGGACCTCTCCGAAATGTATTCAAATAAAGAAAGTAAGCAAATAGCAAATTAGGCATAAACTGATATACACACAACGATTAAATAGTTGCAGTTTTGAATACTATACAATATATAAATACTGTGAATATGCATATGTCCCCAAAAGGATTTAAAATAAGTAAAAAGGGGAGTGATTACACACCTTAGTGATTAAACAAGAGATAATGAATAGGTAAGAAAGCGATAAGTCAAGCTCTTCGGGATTTACCGATGAGAATCCTAATTACAATAATTGAGGAATAAATATCATTTGAATAACGGAACTAAGATTAGATAACAAATCGGGAATTCAATGATCGTGTGAATTCTTACGAAAGTTAAATGTTACAAAGATTTATTATTAATTTTATAATCAAGGTGTTATCGTAAATAATATGATTTATTGATACAAGAATATATAAAATAAATATTTATAAAATATGGATAGATTATTTAAAGAGATTTGTTTTTAAATGTTTATTTTAACTAAAAATATTTTTAATGTGTTTATATATATTTTCATTATAAATAAAGATTTCTTTATAAGTAAATGTCGTAAATAATAATGTATAAATAATAAATAATAATATTTATATACAATATGATCTTGTACAAACTACGTAAGCTATATTTTTAATATGTGAATTAACAAAGTTATATTATGTATTATAAACTAAAATTATATTAAAATATTTATTAAAACATTTATAAACCTTTTAATTATCTAATATATGTGTTTACATATAATATATACATATATATAGTGTGTAACCAAAGTTCGGAAAAATATTCGGTTCATGCCGGTCTTATAAATAGATTGGTTTATTAATGTATTTATATTATAAATTAATTGATTTATTAATGATTTAAATGAATTAAAATGATTTATAAAATAAAAATCCTACAAAAACGGGTCGGGGGAATCCAACCTGCGCCCCCAGCCGTTTCTGGGTTTTAACTTTAACACAGACAACCAACTGTGCTACTCAATCAACTGATTAAAACATAAGAATTAATAATTATAAACAAGCAGCCGATAAAACCCAATTGACTAAGAACCCTAAAAATCATAATCGGTTAAACCGTTAAGAATTTGATCAATTAATGTTAGGGTTATTTAACAGCAATCAAAGACGAGTCTATCCATATGAGTAATTACCATTATCAATGATGTATTGATGATGAATTTCATTTGAACCCAACGACACAAAAGGGATCATATCGGCTCATACACGTCGATATGATTCAATTAGATGTATAGGTTATGACAACGATGGGTGAATAATATGATCTGCAAGCTTAATTGAATTAATATGATCGATATAGAGTATATTGACAAACGGATTAGGTCGGTTTGTTACAACGAGTAATACGTAATTATGCAGATTATATTTTCCTTAATCGATCGTCGGTATGGGTTATTAAAGCAAGAGGCTCAAGACTCCCAACTAAAATTCTGTAAGGCCCCGTTACCGGTAGCCCTACTTTCGTGTTGGATTTACTCATAAACACAGTTCTAAATATCAGAGTTAATTAAAACATTTACGCGGAATATAAAACTTTCATAAAACATTACATAATTCATAACTTGTCTCAAAACATCCATTGTCTTTCAACATTAAAGCATTAAAATTAAAATATCATAAGTCTTCAGATGCCAGGCTCTTATTCTTCTGCCATGTGTCCCCGCTCAAGCCAGCTGTCTCATCCTACTCACCTGCGTGCATACTAAAAGTCAGCTACGCTGAGTGAGTTCTAGTTAATCACATAATCATACAATACATTCTTTACATTTCATACTTAACCTCCTAACTTTCTTTCATACACACTTAAGTGCTTTTACTTTCATTTTTACCTTCATACTTTCTTTACATACATAATCATACGTTTTAAAGAGCCTTTCGCCCTATAACCTCACAGATATTATAAGGGTCTGGTCCCTAGTTTTCGAATATTAGAAGGGTTCGATTCCCTAACATCACAGATATTATAAGGGTCTGGTCCCTACCATCACAGATATTATAAGGGTCTGGTCCCTAGTTTCGAATATTAGAAGGGTTCGATTCCCTAACATCACAGATATTATAAGGGTCTGGTCCCTAACATCACAGATATTATAAGGGTCTGGTCCCTAGTTTTCGAATATTAGTAGGGTTCGATTCCCTCTTCGTTACCATACATTATACCCCGAGTATTTTTATGGCTCGGTACCCTTTTCATAACCATACAACCATACATCATACCTCGAGTATTATTAGGGCTCGGTACCCTTTTCGTAACCATACAACCATACATCATACCTCGAGTATTATTAAGGCTCGGTACCCTTTTCGTAACCATACAACCATACATCATTATTTCCTTCTTTTATTATCTCTATCACGTTCATACGCATAAGCACTCATATTATACTTACCTTATACATAGCATTACAACCTGACAGTACGTGCAATATCCGAAGATCGTTCACGTACCATCAAGCAATCATTCTTACATAACACATATATCACATAGGGCATACACTTATCACTTAGGATAAATGTATTAACAACACATCAAGTATGCACACAGCCCCGAAAACATAACAAGGAATGGGGCTAGAAACTCACCTGAACACAGTTACGTTCACCGTTAATCGTAATTCTTTTCTTCAGTTGTGCACGGCTGACTGTATAACAAGTATACGTATTAATTAACTATCACTTATCATAATGTATTTCTATCTTTATATGACCCACAACGAACGGGGGTCCGGGGGCAGCGCCCCTGGCAGCGGGGTCTAGGGGCGGCAGCCCCTAGCAGGGTCCAAGGGGCAGAGCCCCTGGCTGGGGTCGAGCTGCCAGGTCAGCATGGAAAAATTTTATTTCCATTAACTGTCTTAACACATTTTTCATTAGGTTTTTAATTTATTTTCTAATCGAACTTGGCTTTAGGCGAAGTTAAACCTTCGGGCGAACTTAGCTTTAGGCGAAGTTAAACCTTAGGCGAACTTAGCTTTAGGCGAAGTTGTCATCAGGCGAACTTAGCTTTAGGCGAAGTTAAGCCTCAGGCGAACTTAGCTTTAGGCGAAGTTGTCATCAGGCGAAGTTAAGCCTCAGGCGAACTTAGCTCTAGGCGAAGTTGTCATCAGGCGAACTTGGCTTTAGGCGAAGTTGCCATCAGGCGAACTTAGCTTGCAGGCGAAGTTCATCAGGCGAACTTGGCTTGCAGGCGAAGTTCATCGCTTTGAAGGCGAAGTTGCCCAGATGCAGGCGAAGCTGCCCAGACAGCCGCTGTTCGGTTTCTTTCCAGCATTTTGAGCGATTTTAACACCCTTGCTATGGTTCAATATCACCCACTACGCTTCCCGACCATTTTCGGTCACTTATACACTAAAAAGCTTGGATCTTTAAACTTCAAGGATCAAGAATCATACATTTTTGGGCTTGTTTGGATCTCGTTTACTTGCTAGTACACTAATCGCTCTCTCTCGGACCTGCCCGACTCTTCCCTTGGCTCGGCCGGCCGGCGGCGGTATGTGTGTGGTGTGTGTGTGTGTTTTGGGGTGTTAGGGAGTATGGTGAAAATGAAGATATTTTGGGATTTTGGGGGTATTTATATCCCTGAAATCCCATTCTCATTTAACCCATCTCAATTAATCCTCGTCCAAGACCCGCTCCCTACCCGATATTAATTAATTACGCGAAATCACTAAACATAACTTCCTTTATTCATCATTAAAATTTTTAGGATGTTACAAATTCCTAGTTTATGGGGAGTATTTTGCTACATGAAATTAAACGGGTCCTTGAATACGGATATGGATACATGGATACGGGTAACTGGGTTAATGATATAATAACTTGATTGATTTTGCAGATAAGCCCCTCTACTACGAAGGTGGAGACATAAGCGAGTCAAAGCTTAGTTAGGGTTAAAAATGTATATTTTAAAAGTTAAATTTATATAATAAATTAAAATAATAATAATAATAATAATAATAATAATAATAATAAAGAGAAAGATAAGTGATATTTAATATTGATTTAAATTTCCCGAAAACGAAAAATGGGTCGGGTTGTTTATTTTCGAAAGATCCGAGTTGTTACATTAAGCCATAGCACATAAACAATCAATCAAATCATAAAGAAAGGGCTAAACCGTTGCATTGCGAATGGGCATCGGTTACCAAAAATGAGATGTCAGTGAAACCATTGTCAATGCGTCGGACGCCGGCCACTACGACGGTCGTATGATCATACTAGAATGAGAATATGTTGGACCTCTCCGGATGCGGTTCAAATAAAGCAAGTAAGCAAATAGCAAGTTAGGCATAAACTGATATACACACAAGGATTAAACAGTTGTGGTTTTAAATACTAGATAATAAATAAATACTGTAAATACGCAAATGTCCCTAAAAGGATTTAAAATAAGTAAAAAGGGGGAGTGATTATTCACCTGACTAGATGAACAAAAGATCAAGTGATGATGCGAGAATGTAAACTGTTAAACCCCTTCGGGATTCACCGACAAGGATTCCTTACAAGCGAAGGAGCAATAACCATAATAAAGCGTACGCTTGAATCACGTGACAAAAGTCCTACAACATTACCGACACTTATATTATATCTTTTGGTTGAGAAAATTAGTATTCATGTTTCATTGGTGTTAACAAGTTAGCTGTCTCGTTCTCATATTTGACTGTAAAATAATTCGCACGTTCATACGTATAGAAACCCATTTAAAATGAACTATTATTATTATTTATTTGAATTTATCATTTGAACATAACAATAGTATACTGTTAATCACGTTTTCATTATTCCACTAAAATCCTCATAAGTTTTGCATGAATATGCTATAAGATAATGTAGGAAAAAATGATATTATATTTTAAAACAATTTATTGAATCAGATTTTATGCACATACAATTGCAATGTGTAGCCTTTGATTATTAAAGTTATATTTTGTTATTTGGTTTATATGAACCACATGTAATCAATCAGATTTACGTGTTAACTTGTAAATCAATATAAATCCACAAAATCAGTTTCGTATTGTGGTTTGGAAAATAATTCAATAAAATTTACTCATACAATCAATCAGATTATATATCTCATAACTTTAGATTTCAATTTTATTCGCAGAATACATTAAATGGACGTATCGGTTACCTTTATATTGGATGTATCGTTTGCCTTCATTAACATATCGTGGTGGTGGCAGTTTGTTAATCGGAGTTCCGATGATAGTGACGACTTAATCAGCCTGAATAGGGAGTGGCGGCAAGTAACGGTGTGCCAATACAACGGCGTTGGCAACGGGAAACGATGGTAACATCGGGCTAAATGGAGGCGATGGTATTAAAAATTGTGATGGAGGCGGCTACACGATGAGTACAATAGAGAGAAACACCATTTAGGGTATTTTTTTTTATTACGATGTCGTTCATATGCATTTAAACGAATGCTAATTACCATGTTTTTTTTTTGGTTTGAGTGATTTCCTTTAATATTAGCCATTGAATTTTGATTGCAATAAATTTTGCCAAAAATTCGGCTCGTAATACTAGTTTCCAAATTCAGTTTGGGAAATGGCATAACCGACCCCTCACTAAATTCATAATTAATTTGAACGTTTACCTGACAACCTTTAAGTTTAATAATTATCGACAACCCCTGGACTTATGATGTGGATATATAATAGGTTAAAACTTAGTTTTTTTTTGTTTGAAAATTGTATATAATTCAAAGATAAAATTAGTAAATAAAGAAAGAAGCTATAATAATAATAATAATAATATAAATAATTGATTATTTTAAATGATTAAATTAGCTGAAACCGAAAATGGGTTTGTTATTTAGATGTTAATAAAGTAAACGAAAACCTGAGTTGTTACACTCTGAGCCATTAAGTGCCGAGTCAGTAAATGTTGTTTGGTTGGATATCTGAATGATTGTCTAAAATGACTAATTTACGCGTCTGAATTTTTTGTGTTGAATAAAATATATCTGTTTGATCAGATATCTGAATAACATACTGAATGACAAATAATTATAAAAAGGAAAATGCAAAACATCATAGAAAATACAAACTATAAATAAATCCTTAAAAATCCATGAAAACATACTACAATTTAAATACATAACATCACTAATAATTTACGTCCTTATTACATAATAAAAATCCATTTATTATGATACAACAAAAGTGGGCTCCGTGGGTCACAATTTATCACCGGATGAGTTGGAGGATACTGTCGATCCTACTCTATATCGAGCTATGATTGGTTCTTTGATGTATCTTACTGCTTCTCGACCCGACATAATGTTTGCTGTTTGTTTATGTGCTAGGTATCAAGCTAGTCCCAGAGTGATTCACCTGGCAGCGGTCAAGCGTATTCTTTAATATCTGAGGGGCAATCCTGACACTGGGTTATGGTACCCCAAGGACGATACTTTCGATCTTACCGCTTATTCTGACTCAGACTATGGAGGATGCAAGATTAATTTCAAGTCTACCACAGCAGGATGTCAATTCTTAGGAAATCGGCTTGTTTCCTGGCAGTGTAAGAAGCAGACAACGGTCACCACTTCAACCGCCAAAGCTGAATATGTTGCAGCCTCGAGTTGTTGTTCCCAGGTTTTGTGGATACAATAACATCTTCGGGACTACGGTTTGAAGTTTCTTACTACTCCCATTTTAATTGATAATTCTGCTGCCATTAGCATCACCAAAAATCCCGTTCAACACTCTAAAACGAAACATATCAAAATTCGATATCATTTCATACGGGATTGCTTTGAAAAGAAATTAATTGATCTTGAGAAAGTACATACCGATTTTCAAAGAGTTGACTTATTTACCAAGGCATTTGATGAAACGAGTTTTCAATTTTTGTTTGGTTTAAATGGCTTAAAATTGCTGATATCCTGAAACTAGGATAACTATCTTTATTTTCAGTTATTTTTACCTTAAATTTTATTTAGGTTTTGGCTTTTAGGGGGTGAAAATAGAAAAGACAAAAAGATTGTGCTTTTCGTTTGTATAGATAAAATTCAAAAACATTGAAAAAATTTTAAATTCAAAAATAGTGTGTTTTCATGTCTTTATATTTTCAAAAATATCTTTATATTTTGAAAAATCTAAAAAAACTTTAAAATTTGAAAAGACAAAAAGATTGTGAAATTGTTTTTTTTTTAGTTTTTTTACATAAGAATATTTTGAAAATTCAAAAAGATTGTGAATTTCTCGTTTGTATAGAAAAATCCGAAAAAGACAAAAAGATTGTGTTTTAAGTATGTAAAGAGAAAAACCAAAAAGATTTTTGCTTACGCTCGCTGAAAAATATGTCAATGATTTCTATTTGAAGGACATGTACTTGTATATGTTTGGTCATGATATTCGGGATAGCCATTTACCTGACATTAGAAAGTAATTGGGGCGTTCGTTATGCTCTTTATGTTATTTTTCTCGCTGAAAATTATGTCGGTTATTTAAGTTTGTGTAGCATGCTTGCATGTTTTGGTCCTATTATCTACTTGTAGATTGATATGATAGCCATTAATCTATAGACTGAAAGTAACTGGGGCGTTTAAATTCATTTTGTTTTATGCTCCTCAAAAATTTGAGTTTTTGAAGAAAAAAGAGAAAAATGATAGTACATTGATTGTTTGACCCCAAATCCAGCAAGAAATAAGCTTAAAAGACTAAGTGCTAAATCATTGGTGCATTGATAGGTCTTAAACAAGTTGTTAGAGTAAAATATGTGATATAAACATAAAGAAAAGCCAAAGTGAAAGAGGTGTTAGTCTCTAGCAAAAATCTTGGTGAGGATGACAGAAATGTAATAACCGGTCATACTCAAGCCTTATAGTTGTTGATCACCCAAAAATATAATAAAACAAATAACAAGCGTTAGGATTCTGGACACTGTGAGTCTTTATGCGGCTTAATCATCTAGGTATTCATAAGCATGAATATTTCACTCGCTTTTAGAGCAAACCCAAAGTTATTAAACTTGATCACTACTGTACTTCGTACAATCAAAATTACTGACTTGATCAAAAAAATCCGCTGTTATTCATACATTTGTTCCTCCCTTGCGCGCGTCTCATTACCAATAAGAAACGGACCCCAGGGGATATAATGTATGTAAGCCGACAGATGGACTCGTGCATACTTACTCACAGTAAAGGAAACTTGATGCATTGCTCAAAAGTTCTAAAATCTTCAAAATTTTTTATCAACACAATAATGGTTTAAGTCAAGTTGGGGTGATTTGGCAAAATCATATTAAGCTTGAACCGGGATTAGAGGCTGATAGTTTCTGATATTCTGTGCGCTAATTGAACCATTAATAATATCACAAGAATATGAAGGCTTGTTATAAGATTTAAGTGGACAAGAATATCAATGACCGACTTAACGCTAGTCATAATATCGCTAAAATATAAAACTGAGATAAAAGGGAAATTCAGCCAATATGATTCTCTGCTCAAACTCAACAAAAATCCCAAAAATATTTACTGTTTTTGAAAATTCATAAAACACAAAATTATTTTCTATTCTATGTCTTTCTTTTTCGGTTATTTCGTTTGTAAATATTTTGCATTTTAATAAACAAAGTATCTTTAACTTATTCGATTGCTACGTAAACCAAAACGGTGCGCTAACATTAGTTATTATTTAAATTCATTTTAAGTTATCAGTTTCAAAATGTGAAACGATTTAAGGTATTCGATTATCGAGATAAAGGTCCTCGGTAATTCATTTTAAGTTAAAATTGCATTATTTAATTCTTTATTTTATATAAATATTTAATTCATTTATTAATTTATCCTTTTCTTAATTTATTTATTCATTTAAAATTAAATAAAAGGTAATTCGTTAATTATGAATAACGAATTAGGTCATTTTAACGAATTACATCCTAATTCGTTATCCCAATTCCCTTCCGCATTCTGTAACGAATGACACTTAATTCGTTATGCATATTTAACGAACTAGACAATAATTAAACCTATTTCGTTATGACACGTGTTAAATTAATCTAACGAATCACCTGATTCGTTAGTTCAAAATTCAAACGAATCGGCTGATTCGTTACATTGGGAATCGTGCTATGTCAGAGTATATAGGACGACGTGCATGCGAACCGCCTCACTATTCACCATCTCATTCTTCCTCATCCTTGTGTGCTGTTACTCTGCCAAAATTTTCACCAATTTTTCAACCTTCGAATTTTGTTGTTTTGATTATATCTTTGTGTTTATAAGGTATAGATGATTAAATCGCAATACATTTCGTCAAATTTAACGATGGTTTGAGAGGTTAATTGTGTGATTTTATCACTGGGTTTTGAAGGTTTACGTGACCTTTTATTTAACCTCATGTTATCATGTTTCGGATCACCATTTTAGTATCATTGTGTTCGCAATACATTTCCTAGAATCTTTGCAATTACTGGTTTACAGGTGTATTGTTGATGATAAATGTATTAAGCTCCGATTGCAAATTTGACTTCTGATGTTCTTGGTTAATTTTGACCTTGACTATTTAAGTCAAAGATTAACCTGATTATGGCCATTCGTTATGTTGAGCGAATTGGAACTAATTCGTGTCCAATTCGTTAAGCAATTCAAACGAATTAGAATAGCGAATCAATTTTCTTAATGAATCAGATTGTTATTTGTTAATTATAACGAACTATATGATTACTTCGTTACCTTTTCATAGTAATTCGCTAAGTCCTAATTCGTTATTTATTTACCTGATAGCGAAACGGTTGATTCCTTATAATAATGTAATGAATCAATCTGTTTTAAAGAATGGCATTTTAATTTAATTCCTTTTAATTGATAAATTTCAAAATTTACAAATTTATATTTATATAATTTTGTATATTAGTGATTCTCGACGTTATTTATTTAGAAATATGGCTGATAATATGAAACAAGATCCCCCAGCTGCTGATCAACAACAATAACAACAGAAACAACAACAAGATATGCCGTTACTGCCATACGACAAAAGGCATAATGTGTGTGCCTTTGTCGGTACGAACTTTGCAGACGAAGCTTTATTTGGGGATTTACTAGCTTTTCTAAGACATTCAGTGATACAGTTTGCTGTAACTGCCCGGCGTAAGGTTTATCTAAGTATTATACGCCAATTCTGGAACACGGTCGAGTACGTTGAAGTTGAGAACCACATCAAAACCACAATCAACCAAACTCCTATTACTGTAGATACCGATTTTATCAAACGTGTTCTTCGTTTTGGGGACAACATTGACAATCCGTGTGAGTTCGACAAGGAGTTGATAAAGGGTTTATTTCGTCATGTATTTTTTGGTGGTGACATCGGAGATTCTACGTATAACAAGAATGGATTGTGTCCAACTTACAAGTATCTACTGCATGTGTTGATCCATTACTTGGGAGGACGTAAAGGAGGTTTTGATGAACGCCGGATCATGTTACAGTCGGCTTTTGTTGCACTAGTCCTTAACAAGCCGTTCAACTTTTCAGAGATGATTTTTTATCATCTTAAAGAACAGTGTCTTCAAACGGTACAAAAGAAGAAGTTCTTAATGTATCCACGTTTTCTCAAGTTAATTATTCAAGACTTAATTCCAAATTTTTTCATCGATCAAACGTTGGTAAACGATGTGTTGGAACTAGATCACATGACGGCAGATACTGTACGTAGAATGAAGATCTATCGAAAGGAGAAACCTAGGACCAAATGTTTGATTGGCCATTTGGTGAATCCAGAATATGTATGTCCTGACAATGATTGCTGGATCCATGACGATTCGGATTCCGAGCGTGAGGAGGGACCATGTGGGAATGCTGATGGTGATGATGGTGGTAATGGTGGTGATGGAGATGCGGCTATTCTTGAACAACAAGATGCGGTTGAAGCGGCTTTAGCTGCTACAATTGCCGCTCAACGAAAGAGAAAGGGTAAAGAGTTGGCTACTGAGGGATCAGTTAAGCGATGAGTGTCTGTTGGTGCTGGCGTTTCTTTTGGAGTTCAATCTCCAAGGTCGTCCACGTCTCAACGCCCGGCGGTGCCGCTTACTACTAGCACTCCGGAGCTTACATTAACGACCACGCTTACGCTTACTCAATCGGTGGTAGCTGCTCGTTTTGTGGAGTCAACGGTCGTTACTGCTGCAGGGTTATCAGGTATGATACCACCTGCGGTTACGCCTGCTTCTGGAGTCTCGCCTTCGCCAATGTCAGACTCAGAGAGAATAGCTTCACTAGAGCGGATCGTGGCAGAACAATCGAAGACTATTCAAAGCCTAGTGGAAGCAAATCAACTACAGGCATCCCTCCTGGTTGAGCATGGGAAAATCATAGATGCCTTGAAGGAGTTCTTGGCATCTCAGGGGGAGATGAGCTGTAAAGGCGACGAGCTCAGAACGAAGAAGAGGAATGACCGAGACGATGATCCCAATGCATCGAAAGATGCAGGTGGTGAGCTGCCAAGAACTTATGAAGCTCTTGGTACTTCCACAGCTGAGGGGGAGTCTACTGACGTGGCTGGTGGTTCTGGTGATGATGTGGTGTTAGTTGAAGATGACGTGATTGATGCGCTGAAGGAGCTTGATGATGACATGTTCAGCGACGATGTGTTATTCGATGAAGATGTGCTGCCGAGTGATATGATTGAGAAGATCGGTGAGCAGATTGTGATTGAAGATGGAATAGAAGAGGGGGAGATAGTAGAAGAAAACGTTGAACACGAGATCCCTGAGGTTGAGAAAGCCGACGTGAGTGCTGAGATGGATGAGACTGAGTGGGAGGAGCAGCCTAGGTGGAAGGAAGGTTGTGCTCATTGGTTTATCAAGACCAAGAAGCCTGCTGTTCCAGCCATGTTCAAGAAGAGTTATAACATCAAAGGCTATGCTGAGTCGAAGAAGGGAATCATATGTTGGATTTATGATGAACAAATCAAGTTGTTTGTGGTGAAGCGTTATGATGGCATTCAATACTTCAAGAGAATGTTGAGATCTCTCAATACGTTGCCGGAATGTGAGGTGAAGGATTTGGCCAGGTTGGGCCTGATAAACAGAAGTGACAACAATATGGCGAGAATGATTGAGAAGATTGTGTGGAAAGAAAGCATAAAAGAAAAGAAGTTTGAACTATTAAAATCACAAAAGGGAAAGCTCGTGGAGGATACAGATAGGGGATTGAGAGCAGATGGCAAGCCATGGATGGTGATGAAGTACAAACCGATCCGATGCATCAAGGA
This sequence comes from Bidens hawaiensis, assembly GCF_021521415.1. NCBI lineage: Eukaryota > Viridiplantae > Streptophyta > Magnoliopsida > Asterales > Asteraceae > Bidens > Bidens hawaiensis. The sequence goes on along the minus strand of NW_027495296.1, from coordinate 51,032 downwards.
GGTTCCAATGAAGAATATGCCTCAAGATGTGTTGAAGAATCTAAAATGGTGGTACGTTGATTGCCAGACTGCTGAAGCCGTGATGGAAGATGAAGATGAACAAGAAGTGCTGAGGGTGTATGACCCGATGCATCTTGTTAACTTATCGAAAGCTGATTTGCAAGCGTTGAACGAAAAGAAGATATTCTATATTCCTGCTTGGAAGGATGAAGCAAGGAAATATCAGCGAGTAGTCACGGTGTGTGTGAGAGAAGGAGTGCACGCATGAAGATACAGGATTACAAGACAAGAGCTGAAAGATCAAGATATGAAGCTACTGCCAAGGGGGAGTCTGTTGGTGCATAGATGTCAGTAGTTCATATGTCTAAAGTCTGTAATCGAGTCTGTAATATTGTTTATGTAATTGTTTGTAAAAGCGAAGTTGTTGACAAGTTCGCTTAGGCGAACTTGTTAACCAAGCGAAGTTGTTGACAAGTTCGCCTAGGCGAACTTGTTGAACGAGCGAAGTTAAGGACAACTTCGCCTGAGGCGAAGTTGTCGTGTATTTATATTGTTTAACTGTTTACGGTTTAGTGGTTGGTCAGTTAGTGTTTTGGTTGATCGAGTTCAGTTTACGTGAGTCTATTGACGTGAACCTGTAAGTAACACGATTCGAGTTATCAATATAACGTGAGTTTTGTTCGTATCGTGTGTACGTGTGTTTGTGTGATTATATTCTACGTCCGTAACGATCTACACACGGATTCCGCACCTGTGTATATCGGGATATCTCGTGTGATCCGTCCGGGGAACCTACAATTGGTATCAGAGCATTTGCTCGATTGTGTGGTTCGGGATATTCACGCGGGTGTAGAATTCGTTTCATTTCGGGTATTACCGGGATCGGTTTGTACTTCATCACCATCCATCTCAGCATTTGCTCGATTGTTTATCAGATGAGCTGTAAAGGCGACGAGCTCAGAACGAAGAAGAGGAATGACCGAGACGATGATCCCAATGCATCGAAAGATGCAGGTGGTGAGCTGCCAAGAACTTCTGAAGCTCTTGGTACTTCCACAGCTGAGGGGGAGTCTACTGACGTGGCTGGTGGTTCTGGTGATGATGTGGTGTTAGTTGAAGATGACGTGATTGATGCGCTGAAGGAGCTTGATGATGACATGTTCAGCGACGATGTGTTATTCGATGAAGATGTGCTGCCGAGTGATATGATTGAGAATATCGGTGAGCAGATTGTGATTGAAGATGGAATAGAAGAGGGGGAGATAGTAGAAGAAAACGTTGAACACGAGATCCCTGAGGTTGAGAAAGCCGACGTGAGTGCTGAGATGGATGAGACTGAGTGGGAGGAGCAGCCTAGGTGGAAGGAAGGCTGTGCTCATTGGTTTATCAAGACCAAGAAGCCTGCTGTTCCAGCCATGTTCAAGAAGAGTTATAACATCAAAGGCTATGCTGAGTCGAAGAAGGGAATCATATGTTGGATTTATGATGAACAGATCAAGTTGTTTGTGGTGAAGCGTTATGATGGCATTCAATACTTCAAGAGAATGTTGAGATCTCTCAATACGTTGCCGGAATGTGAGGTGAAGGATTTGGCCAGGTTGGGCCTGATAAACAGAAGTGACAACAATATGGCGAGAATGATTGAGAAGATTGTGTGGAAAGAAAGCATAAAAGAAAAGAAGTTTGAACTATTAAAGCCACAAAAGGGGTTGATTTGCTTCCACTAGGCTTTGAATAGTCTTCGATTGTTCTGCCACGATCCGCTCTAGTGAAGCTATTCTCTCTGAGTCTGACATTGGCGAAGGTGAGACTCCAGAAGCAGGCGTAACCGCATGTGGTATCATACCTGATAACCCTGCAGCAGTAACGACCGTTGACTCCACAAAACGAGCAGCTACCACCGATTGAGTAAGCGTTGGAGGTGGTAGTGACACGATCTCCGGAGTCGACGTCTGGATGGTAATGGTGGATGGAATGCCAGCCGTTGATGTAGCCACCACGGTAACATCCGTAGCGCTTGTACTCGTCACCTGTACAGAAGAAGGAACAATTGTCATACCAGACAGTGCGGCCGGAGCAAATCGTACAGTCCTTGAAGTCTCTCCAGCTCCCATGCCAGCACCTGTCCTCTCCCGTCTTGATCTTCTAATCAGCTTATGTATGTCTTCTTCTTCTTCCGACTCATCATCATCTTCCGTTCTCTTCCTCTTCCCAATCGTTCTCTCTCTAGACACCATCAACCGTCTATCATCATCTTCCGTCCACACCGCTCGCCTCCGGGTCAAGAGCGATGTACATATTGTGACCCGGGTAAAATTGTCTCTGATTGTCTCCATCATCGCCTCCTGCACCTCCAGCACCAGCTACCGCAGCCATATCTGCAACAAACTAACCAAGTTAGAACGACAAAAAGACATAGCACAAGTTCGCTTTGTTACCATGAGCGAAGTTGTGATAAACTCTGTATAGGCGAAGTTAAAGTTGAGGCGAAGTTGGGAACAACTTCGCTTCATCTTTAAGTTCGTTTAATTAATATTAAGTAAAATGATCTTAGGCGAAGTTAATATTAACTTCGCCTCATCACAACATCGCCTCAGGCGAATTTAAGTTACAGGCGAAGTTACGGATAACTTCGCCTCAGGCGAACTTAAGCTTCGGGCGAAGTTACGAATAACTTCGCCTCATTCGAACTTAAGCTCCAGGCGAAGTTACGGATAACTTCGCCTAAACCCTAACTTCGCCTGAAACTGAATCGCCGACAGTGAGATTCATGGAACAACGTGCAGTTGATGATTCGGCTAGTTTAGACGATTAAGCACTCGTAAACACAAGTTTTAAGGACATTTTGACGATCAGTATAGTGTTTAACACGTAAAAACACAAGTTAAGAGAATCGGTTTCAAAACCGATTGGTTCGAGGTTAATAACCGGGTCGAAACGACCCTTGATTAGCATGAAAGAACTTGTAATATATGAGAAAACAACATCTCGAACCTTTGATCGGTGTGAAAATCGGAATAAATAACACGTAATCAAGTTCGCCGGAAAAGATATATGTTCGCCGGATATTTTTGAATAAGTTCGCTGGATTTTCTGAAAAAAACTGATGAACAGTTTGACCTTAAGTATCCCTTATATAGGGGATCTGTTGTACAGGCGAAGTTACGGATAACTTCGCCTAGGCGAAGTTATCCACAACTTCGCCTGTTCAACAACATCGCCCAAAATTTCAAAATTTAACCCTTAAAATTTTAACAGTTGTCAATTAAGTTATAAATTTTCCTTTAAGAGATAAATGACATGATCAATTCTAAGTAACCAGTTAAAAAAATCATAAAACTATCTAAGTACAAAAACTTAAAAATACAAACCATAAGGGATCAAATTTCAGTCTCGATAGGGACTGCTACGTTTTAGAAAAGATCCGAACAGGAATCATACTAACTACGTGACTGTCACATAGATCCGTGTTTAGCTGTATTATGACATATAGAGACAGGTTGTAAGCAGGTAATATACTTAAGATGGTTTTCATCGTTTCTGTGATACGAGTTAGGTTCAATTAATCCTTAAAATTTAAGTGAGCAACAACTCAGAATTATTGATGCCTCCTATCTATCCTCAAGGCGTATTTGGCTTTCCCCAAGTCACCCCGAATTGACTTCGACCCATAGTGTCTGATTAAACATGTAAGTACTCTTCCTCTGGTTCCCGTTCTTCTTCTTACTCTAAGATTGAGAAGTCTTGATATTTCGTCATCTCTAAAATGTTTCAATAACTTCAAATTTATTTATTTTTTTTTTTAACGAACAAACATAGACTTCAAAGTAGAAGTTTACTGCAAGTCCCGAATCTGGATCACTGCAGTATCTTGAAACGCAATCTTCACGGGAATCAAAACACACATGGGCTCGTGTATGACTGGGTAATCGCTTTTCTGCCTATCATTCGGAAAGATATATATGAAGACACGCAAAACTCTTAAGGAGTTTCCACGGAAAATCAAGTAAAATTAGTTTGTATCACATCTACTTTTACACACCATAAAAAGTTACCATGACATACAATGATTGTCCTAAAGCCTTTTAAGCCTAATAACTTCACTAGTTAAGCACACAAAGTTAGTATATCTATCATTTTCCAAGGTTGGATCAATTTTCCGTTTAACATAGCTAACGAACTTCTTACGAAGTAGCAGACTTGAAAAATAATTTCATTTCCCATTTCTCTTTCAAAATTTAAACAAAAATCGCCCCGACCAAAACAAAGTCTTCAGGTAAACGGCTATCCCGAAGATCCAATGGATCAGCTGGACCGACCACATACTAGTATGTGTCCTTCTAACTAAGTATGATCGACTAATTTTAAGCGAAAAAAAGAAAAACTCATCATAAACCGCCCCCGGTCACTATCAGTAATCTGGTTAATGGCTATCCTCAAAATCTACAAGTAGAAAATGAGGACCAGGTGAACTTGTTGAACGAGAAATGGGATTACATAAATTACATAAACAATATTACAGACTCGATTACAGACTTTACAAACAATTACATAAACAATATTACAGACTCGATTACAGACTTTAGACATATGAACTAGTGACATCTATGCACCAACAGACTCCCCCTTGGCAGTAGCTTCATATCTTGATCTTTCAGCTCTTGTCTTGTAATCCTGTATCTTCATGCGTGCACTCCTTCTCTCACACACACCGTGACTACTCGCTGATATTTCCTTGCTTCATCCTTCCAAGCAGGAATATAGAATATCTTCTTTTCGTTCAACGCTTGCAAATCAGCTTTCGATAAGTTAACAAGATGCATCGGGTCATACACCCTCAGCACTTCTTGTTCATCTTCATCTTCCATCACGGCTTCAGCAGTCTGGCAATCAACGTACCACCATTTTAGATTCTTCAACACATCTTGAGGCATATTCTTCATTGGAACCTCCTTGATGCATCGGATCGGTTTGTACTTCATCACCATCCATGGCTTGCCATCTGCTCTCAATCCCCTCTCTGTATCCTCCACGAGCTTTCCCTTTTGTGGCTTTAATAGTTCAAACTTCTTTTCTTTTATGCTTTCTTTCCACACAATCTTCTCAATCATTCTCGCCATATTGTTGTCACTTCTGTTTATCAGGCCCAACCTGGCCAAATCCTTCACCTCACATTCCGGCAACGTATTGAGAGATCTCAACATTCTCTTGAAGTATTGAATGCCATCATAACGCTTCACCACAAACAACTTGATCTGTTCATCATAAATCCAACATATGATTCCCTTCTTCGACTCAGCATAGCCTTTGATGTTATAACTCTTCTTGAACATGGCTGGAACAGCAGGCTTCTTGGTCTTGATAAACCAATGAGCACAGCCTTCCTTCCACCTAGGCTGCTCCTCCCACTCAGTCTCATCCATCTCAGCACTCACGTCGGCTTTCTCAACCTCAGGGATCTCGTGTTCAACGTTTTCTTCTACTATCTCCCCCTCTTCTATTCCATCTTCAATCACAATCTGCTCACCGATCTTCTCAATCATATCACTCGGCAGCACATCTTCATCGAATAACACATCGTCGCTGAACATGTCATCATCAAGCTCCTTCAGCGCATCAATCACGTCATCTTCAACTAACACCACATCATCACCAGAACCACCAGCCACGTCAGTAGACTCCCCCTCAGCTGTGGAAGTACCAAGAGCTTCATAAGTTCTTGGCAGCTCACCACCTGCATCTTTCGATGCATTGGGATCATCGTCTCGGTCATTCCTCTTCTTCGTTCTGAGCTCGTCGCCTTTACAGCTCATCTCCCCCTGAGATGCCAAGAACTCCTTCAAGGCATCTATGATTTTCCCATGCTCAACCAGGAGGGATGCCTGTAGTTGATTTGCTTCCACTAGGCTTTGAATAGTCTTCGATTGTTCTGCCACGATCCGCTCTAGTGAAGCTATTCTCTCTGAGTCTGACATTGGCGAAGGCGAGACTCCAGAAGCAGGCGTAACCGCAGGTGGTATCATACCTGATAACCCTGCAGCAGTAACGACCGTTGACTCCACAAAACGAGCAGCTACCACCGATTGAGTAAGCGTTGGAGGTGGTAGTGACACGATCTCCGGAGTCGACGTCTGGATGGTAATGGTGGATGGAATGCCAGCCGTTGATGTAGCCACCACGGTAATTGTTTATGTAATTGTAATCGTACGATCTACAATTGTAGGTTCCCCGGACGGATCACACGAGATATCCCGATATACACAGGTGCGGAATCCCTGTGTAGATCGTTACGGACGTAGAATATAATCACACAAACACACGTACACATGATACGAACAAAACTCACGTTATATTGATAACTCGAATCGTGTTACTTACAGGCTCACGTCAATAGACTCACGTAAACTGAACTCGATCAACCAAAACACTAACTGACCAACCACTAAACCGTAAACAGTTAAACAATATAAATACACGACAACTTCGCCTCAGGCGAAGTTGTCCTTAACTTCGCTCGTTCAACAAGTTCGCCTAGGCGAACTTGTCAACAACTTCGCTTGGTTAACAAGTTCGCCTAAGCGAACTTGTCAACAACTTCGCTTTTACAAACAATTACATAAACAATATTACAGACTCGATTACAGACTTTAGACATATGAACTACTGACATCTATGCACCAACAGCTTGGTATGATTCCTCAAACCGTTTTATCTCCTATACCAAGGCCTTCAACTGCTACATCGGTGGTATCTCCTACACCGAATATGTTGCCTCCACAACCAATGGACTTCTCATTATTGAGGCTTAACCGACCTCAAGGTCCTGTTCAGCCTATCCCAGCCTCATTTCTTACTATGACGCATGATCAACAGATGAGTATGGTTCTGGGTCTACTTCATTTATACGAAAATCAAATGTCTGCTGACCGTATGACTCAAGAACAAATGATAGAGAATCAACGAAGGCTGATGGGATATATATCTTATTGTCATAAGGAAACTAAAGATCTTCGTGAGATTGTTAAGTCTCAGGGGGTGAAGATCAAAGAACATGAGGATCTCATCTTGCAGTTAACATGCAACGATGATGCACTTAAAAAGATCAAGAATGATAAAGAAGATCCAAATGAGTCTGGTGCAGGTGGTGAGCTTAAACACTCTCCGTTTCATCCTTAAGTGCAGGTACAAGTGCTACTAATGAATCTGACAAGCAGATTATTGTGTATCAAGAATATACTGCTGCCAAACCCATTGAGATGATCGAAGCTGACACTGTAATCTTTGTTGATGGATTGCGGGTGGTCAGAAGTGTGGTGAATAGAAACGAGATTGAGGTGGGACAATTTGTGGATAAGTCCCTAACACGAGAGCGGATTTCGTTACTGCTTGACTTAAATGATGATCAATTAACGGTGTTAGAAGCTGAGCCCGATGTTGAGGTCAAGAACGATGAAGAGATATTAAATGATCCGACTGTTCAAATGAATACGGCTTTCATTTATGAAGATGAAGAGGTTGAGGTTGAAGATGTTACAGCTGAGGAGTATCCTGATTTGTTTCAACACACAAATGTTGATCAGGGTGCTCCAGTATTTACTAAGGAAACGTTTAAAGAAGCTGAGGATAATTTGGATAAGGTGTCAAATGGTAAACGTGTGGTTGATATAAGATTTAATTCTATTGAGAACCCGAATAATGCTGACATTGAAAGATGGTTGTTATCGAAAAAAGAAATACCGTAAAGTTATTGAGGCTTATCGGTACGTGGATCAGGAACAGAAGGATGAAGCTGCTGCTCGTGCTAAAGCCAATTAGATGACTTCATTCAAGACCGTGTCAAAGGTTCAAGGTGACATTATTTCCTGGTTATTTGATTCTGATTTAAAAGTATGTATTGTTAAATGGGAAAAAGGGATTCATTACTATGAGAAGATCACTACTGTTCTCACATTACCGCGTTGGGATGTTCGGACCCTCGCATGTCGACCGTTTATCAACCGGGGGGTGATCGAATAGCATAGTGGTTTCATCAACAATTGCTGTTCGAAGGCAACCCGAAAACGTATAGATGAAATTGATCCAAGAACGGGTTGGAGAAAATTGATTCTTAAAGTAAAGCCGCCAAAGACCCGTGTGCTAGTGAAGACGTTGAATCAACACATGCATCTATCATTCAACCGCTGGTATTACGATAACCTAACTGGCGAGGTCGTCATTGTCTTGGGTAAAGGTTTAAAGACAGAGCTGATCAAGATCATCGATCCAATGTAGCTTGTTAACTTAACTGAGACCGACAACGACGTGCTACATAAGAATAAGATATTGTTCGAGCGCAATGAAGACTATGATCTGGCTATGCAGTTCCAACGCGTCGTGTGTGTGTGTTATGAGAACGGGATTCATAGTTGCAGAGATTGGCAGTCCAAGCGCTTCAAATAAAGTAAAAGACAAAGAGCTCAAGACGAGGGGGTGTCTGTTAGTACACGGTTTTGCGTCTCGAGTATTTGTATCTATCGTTAATGTATTTGTCGTTTTATTTATGTAATAAATATTAAGTTACTTTTGTAGTTCGTTATGTTTATCATCTAGTTCGTTAAGGATGTTTAACGAACTAGATTTAAGTTAAGTTCCCTCTTGATTCGTTAAGGATGTTTAACGAATCAGGGGGTGTTTCGTAAAGTTTATTTCTGTTATTGTAATGTAACGAAGTGGAAGCTAGTTCGTTACGGAATGTGTAACGAACTAGATCCATCTTCTATTTATAGAGGTGTTCACCTCTGTTAATTTAAGTTTTGAGATATTTATTATCGAACCTCTGTTGAATCATCCTCTCAAACTTCCTTAACGTATTCAAACATAATATTATACATACACCTATATACAATTAATACTAAACATAACATAACATTAGCATGAACTAGATCCGGTTTACTATTATTAGATCTTAGATCTATAAGATTAGGTTCAAACAACATGTAAGTTAGATATGTCAACGATCATTGTGGCAACGACCATATAGCATTTCGGTCGCGGTCGTCCCACTTAATAAAATAATATTAAAATAAAGACGAAAAAATCGGGGGACACCCTTTGCGTATTTCTCAAAACCAGATTATCCCGCCCGAATGGATATTGAGTACGGGCGGGTAATCAATTTGCAATTCAAAGCTTTTAATTTCAAACTAGCAATGTGTCCCCGCGACTCGATTAAGAAACTTACAATCAACACGACCCGACACAAAATAAACAAACACAATTACAAACTGACACGAACAAACTAAACTGATAGACTGACTCGAATTATGTGACAAATATGGTATTGTGAATAAAATATTAATAAATTTAGTTCAAAATAAACGTTTCAGATCGAACCGTCGCTATCAATTATTTAATAATAAAATAATGATTTTAAATTCTGAACGTTTAACACCTGTTTCGTCACACCCTCACGTTTAACGAGAATCCGACATTCAATAACCACACCAATAACCACAATATAAAACAACCCGAAAAACCCGTCACCAACCCCAAGTAACAAGTAACAAAGTATCAAAATTCAGCTAACTTACAAGCAAAACCGAACTCCCAAAACCCGACAACCAAATTCAAAGTAACAAACTAACAGACCACCCAACCATCCCGACAATAACCGCCAACAGTATCTAAAATATCTAAAATGACAAATGACCTTTGAAATTCCGACATAATTTAATAATATAAACTACGTACCTCGATGTTGGTTTGAACGAGAAAAAAGAGAATAGTAACAGTGGTGGCAGTGGCGGCGATAGACGGAAACGGTGGCGGTGTTGACTGTGGTAGTGGTGAAGGTTGTGGATGAAGGAGATAGGGCGGACGGCGGTGGTGGGGATGATGGTGATTGTGACTGTGATGGGTGGTGGTGATGGTGGTGGTAAGTGGTGGTGGAGTGGCAGGGGTATGGTGATGGTGGTGATTATGGTGATGTAAACGGAGACGGGTAGTGGTGGGGAGCGACTGTGGTGGTGGTGGAGTGACGGGGTGATGTGGTAAGTGGTGATGATGGTGGACGGAGGTGGAAACGGAGAAGGAGGAGAGGTCGCCAGAAAAGGTAACGAGAGAAAGAAGAAGAAGACGGAATAATAAGGGAAGAAGAAGAAGAACAAACAAATATAAACATTTTCAGTCGGAGCTTCGCGATGGGTCAAAAGGGTGGCGATCGCGTATACCCAATTGAATTCAATTAGGGTTTCGACCCCATCGCAATACGCGATGGGTTGTTGGTGACGTCTTCGTTTATCGCGATGACGTCATCATGTCAGGGATGCCCAACCTCCATCGCGATACGCGATGGAGGTAATAACAAGCCCATCGCGTGTTGCGATGGGCTCTGTAACATAAACAAAATTTTACGAAAAACGCACTTTTCGGAATCCTGACATCACCCTGAACACGTTCCGAACTCAAAACACCTTTACGTACCTCGAAAGACGTGTAATTTGACCAACGCTTACCAAACTTCTCAAACTTCCAACTATTCAACAAACTTCCCCATGCTCGGCGTTTGTTGCACAAAACTCAAGACGACACTAAGTACAAGACTCAACAAAATGAAAATAAACTGGACAGACACTTACAAACCCCAGGTTGCCTCCCATAAGCGATGAGTATAAAGTCTACAGCTCGACAATGCCTCAAATCAATTATTTTCATAAACCGGTGAAGTCAAAATGAAATTCACCGATTCCTCACATCTCGTGTATGTCCTTAATCTCCAAATATGGCTTCAATCTATAGCCATTTATCACTTGCCTCAAATGATCATCAAAGTCTTCAATCTCGTACTAACCATGATTCCCGACTCTTACAATTAAATACGGGCCTGTCCACTTACTTATCAACTTACCGGGGAAGAGCTTCATCCTTGTGTTGTACAACCACATTCGTTGATCAACTTCAAAATTCGTCAAACGGATGTTAGCATCGTGAACTTTCTTCATCTTTGCCTTGTAAGCTGACGCGCAGTTGTATGCCTCGTATCTCAACTCCTCGATCTCACACACAGCCAATTTTCTCGCCTTACCTGCATCATCATAATCCATATTAACCTGTTTAGTAGCCCAAAATGCTCTTTGTGCAATTTCAATCGGTAAATGGCAATCCTTTCCATGCACAAGTCTATAAGGAGTGGTTCTAATTGGCGATATGCGGTTCGGTAGGCCCATAGAGCATCAGTCAACTTAGTTGACCAATCCTTTCGGTCAGCTCGAACGGTTTTCTATAAAATCTGTTTGATTTTCCTGTTGGAAACCTCGACTTGTCCACTTGTTTGTTGATGGTAAGGAGTTGCAATCCTATGATCAACACCATATCGTTTATTCACTTTCCCGAATTTAAAATTCTTAAAATGAGATCCCCCGTCACTTATGATGGTTCGGGGGACTCCAAATCTAGAAAATATGTTACTTTGAACGAAATTGCAAACGACCATGTGATCATTTGTCCTAGTGGCTATCGCTTCAACCCATTTAGAAACATAATCGACGGCCACTAGGATGTACAAATTGCCGTGCAAATTCAGAAACGGGCCCATGAAATCGATACCCCAAACATCAAAAACGTCAACAACTAGGATCGGGTTCAAGGGCATCTCGTCCCTCTTAGAAATGCTCCCGAGTTGTTGACACTTTAAACAGTGTGTCACAAACTCGTGAGCATCCTAAAACACTGATGGCCAAAAGAAGCCACTCGTTAAAACTTTTTGAGCGGTTTTCTGGCCACTAAAATGACCACCACACGTAGACGAATGTGCGTGTTCCAACACCGATCTGAAATCCTCCTCGGGTATGCATCGTCTGATCAACTGATCTGCACCAATTTTGAACAAGTCTGGATCGTCCCAAATGTACTGTTTAGCTTGGGACATCAACTGTTTCTTCTTTCTCCTTGGCCAATGCTCTGGTAAGTCACCTGCAACTTTAAAATTAACAATATGAGCAAACTAGGGATTTTGTGAGACTGCCAGAATGTGCTCCGCCGGGAAGGACTCGTTAATGGGCCCATATGTATTCCCATTTTTCACCATAATTCGGGACAAGTGATCTGCAACAATATTTTCACTTCCTTTCTTGTCCCGAATCTCTAGATCAAATTCCTGCAACAACAAAACCCATCTGATAAGCCTCGGTTTTGCATCCTTTTTGTCCATGAGGTACCTAACTACAGGTGGTCAAAATAAATAATTACTTTACTTCCCCAAATATATGGGCTGAATTTATCTAGAGCATATACTACTGCCAGTAACTCTTTCTCGGTTGTTGTGTAATTCAGTTATGCATCCGAGAGAGTTTTACTCGCATAGTATATGGCAACGGGTTTCTTGTCAACCCGTTGACCCAAAACAGCCCTGACCGCATAATCACTTGCATCACACATTATTTCAAAAGGTAAACTCCAATAGGGTGATTGCAAGATCGACGCTTCAACTAATTTCAATTTCAAAATATCAAAGGCCTTAGCACATTCATCATTAAAGTCAAATGGGGCATCCTTAAGTAATAAATTACATAAGGGTTTGGTAATATCACTAAAACCCTCAATAAACCATTTATAAAACCCGACATGCCCCAAAAACTATCTAATGCCTTTTACATTGGTGGGATGAGGTAGAGTAGAAATGACTTGGACCTTAGCCCTGTCCACCTCGATGCCACGACTCGACGCAACATGGCCCAATACAATTCCCTCTTGGACCATAAAATGGCTCTTTTCCCAGCTAAGAACCAAATTCGTTTCAACACATCTTTTCAAAAATCTTTCGAGTTGATTTAAACATGACTCAAAAGATGTGCCAAAGATCGAAAAGTCATCCATAAATATTTCTAAAGACTCCCCTACCAAATCTGAAAAGATACTCATCACACACCTTTGAAAAGTGGCGGGGGCGTTACATAGCCCGAATGGCATTCGCCTAAACGCGAATGTGCCATACGGGCATGTAAACGTTGTCTTCTCCTAATCTTCAGGATGAATTGCTTTTGGTTATATCCGGAATAATGATGTGTGGCAAATCACATAGCGTTTTATCCCGTTTTTGTGTTGTTTTGTGCGTAAACCGTTAACGATTATTTATTATTCTTGAATGAAATTACATGTTTGTGATTATTTTAGATTCCAAGGTTGAAGAGAGCGAAAAACCGAGTCTAATTGAAGAAGAAATCAGCTTACACGGGAATCTAATGAAGTCGGTATACGCGTACGAAGATAAACAAGCCGGAAGTCGAAAAATGTCAGAAAATGGCATGGCTGTGCTACACGAACAGGTCATACATTAAGGAAGCATGTGGTGAATTCCAACATGTCCCAAGGCTGCGAAGAATGTTGATAAATCATAAAAACGTCTATTTTGTCTTCTAGTGGACCTTGTGGGCTTGTTTTAACCTGTTTTATATTAGGAAGGGGTGTTTAATGATATATTTAAAAACCCTAAACCCTATGAATGAAAAAAATCATCTTTCCAGCAATCACATCTTCTAAAGTTGAAATACCAAGGTGGAGGAGCTTCCGGATCGGAGTTTCATCAACCGGTTGTCGGTTTTGCTTGTTTTAACGTTTGTGAGTTTGTTTTTGAGTTTTTGACTTTGAAACAAGTTCCAATCAGTTTTTAATGAATAATTTGAGCTTAATTATCATTATTGTCTACTGTTCATTCGTCATGGTTGGCTAAATTTGTTTGAATCGCCTAGGTTTGATGTTTAACGGTTGATTTATCACTTTTGGGTGCTGATTTCATGTTTGATAGTTTAGTTATTGTAAAGTTCATAATTTGTGATATTATTCCATGAACCTTGCTGCCATTAGATGTATTTTAGGTTGCATGAGCCCCGAGTAGTTGATTATTGCATGAATTTGTTTCGTGTAGTCGTTAATTGCTAGTTAGGTTAATACTGAGTGTGTTGATTGATTGTGGTAGACACGTGCCATTAGGGTATATGTTTCTTGAATCATTTAGGTTAGTAGGATCTTCCTATTTGATTTGGACCAAGACCTTAGGTGTCGCCTTATCTTGCTAGTTAGTTGATCGGGTTAGTCGTTGCGAGACCACTTGGGGTTTTCCCATTGTCGGCTAGGTTAAGTTTGTAAGTTGAGTTATTTTATCTTTTGTATTGAACTACCCCTCTTCTCGTAGGTTTGTAATTAGCTCGAGCCTTAGTGAGATCTGTAACTTAGACATGGACCAAATAATGAGTTATTAGGGTACGTAGATTAAGAACCATGAATTAAAAGCTATCTAGACGTTGTTAGGGTTTTCTGGTAAAACTGACCGTAAGGACCCAGTTGCCTCGACCTCACCTATGTTAGCTCATCTTTAGAACCCTGGTTTCAACCACATGTTAGCACCCGTGTCATCTTACGACCGTTAAGTCATCCTACCTAGGTGATTTGTTTTCTTATTATCGTTAGTTCCGTTAAGTTTCACCGTCAGCTAAGTTAAGTTAGTTAAGTTTAGTTAGTTTAAATAATTAAGATAAATAAATATATTATTTAGGCAGGACCTAGATTAGGGTTAATTATCTGAGCCATTCTCACATTTCTTTGTGTTCGACATCCGTACTTCCATTAGACTGTGCTGCTACGCGACCGGTACACTTGTCGTTTGTGTGAAGCGTAGTTAGGATTGTTTGGTTTTATTAATTTAAGACTTAGTTTTGAATTGCGAAAATTAGTTATTAATATTTATTAATCTAAATATATATACAAAACTATAAAAAGCAAGTCCTCAACTCGGGTCGTTCTCAAATCGCCTCAAACCGTGTCCCGGCAACGGCGCCAAAAACCTGATGTGCGAAAAGCTATATATAAATATTAATAACTAATTCTCGCAATTCAACACTAAGTCTTAAATTTATAAAACCAAACAATCCTAACTACGCTTCACACAAACGACAAGTGTACCTGTCGCGTAGCAGCACAGTCTAATGGAAGTCCGGATGTCGAACACAATGATACATGAGAATGGCTCAGATAATTAACCCTAATCTAAGTCCTGCCTAAATAATATATTTATTTATCTTAATTATTTAAACTAACTAAACTTAGCTAACGGTGAAACTTAACGGAACTAACGATAATAAGAAAAAAAATCACCCTGGTAGGATGACTTAACGGTGGTAAGATGACACGGGTGCTAAAATGTGGTTGAAACCAGGGTTCTAAAGATGAGCTAACATAGGTGAGGTCGAGGCAACCGGGTCCCTACGGTCAGTTTTACCAGAAAACCCCAACAACGTCTAGATAGCTTTTAATTCATGGTTGTTAATCTACATACCCTAATAACTCATCATTTGGTCCTCGTCTAAGTTACAGATCTCACTAAGGCTCGAGCTAATTACAAACCTACGAGAAGAGGGGTAATTCAATACTAAAGACAAAATAACTCAACTTACAAACTTAACCTAGCCGACAATGGAAAACCGCATGTGGTTTCGCAACGACTAACCCGATCAACTAACTAGCAAGATAAGGTGACACCTAAAATCTTGGTCCAACTCAAAGAGGATGATCCTACTGACCTAAATGATTCAAGAAACATAAACCCTAATGGCACGCGTCTACCACAATCAATCAACACACTCAGTATTAACCTAACTAGCAATTAACGACTATACGAAGCAAATTCATGCAATAATCAACTAATCGGGGCTCATGCAACCAAAAATACATCTAATGGCAGCATGGTTCATGGAATAATATCACAAATTATGAACTTTACAATAACTAAACAATCAAACACGAAATCAGCACCCGAAAGTGATAAATCAACCGTTAAACATCAAACCTAAGCGATTCAAACAAATTTAGCCAACCATGATGAATGAACAATAGATAATAATGATAATTAAGCTCAAAGTATTTATTACAAACTGATTGGAACTTGTTTCAAAGTTTAAAACTCAAAAACGAACTCACAAACGTTAAAACAAGCAAGACCGACAACCGGTTGATGAAACTCCGATCCGGAAGCTCCTCCTCCTTGGTATTTCGACTTTAGAAGATGTGATTGCTGGAAAGATGATTTTTTTCATTCATAGGGTTAGGGTTTTTAAATATATCATTAAACACCCTTTCCTAATATAAAACTGGTTAAAACAAGCCCACAAGGTCCACTAGAAGAGAAAATAGACGTTTTTATGATTTCTCAACATTCTTGGCTGCCTTGGGACATGTTGGAATCCACCACATGCTTCTTGAATGGTATGACCTGGTCGCGTAGCGCGGCCATGCGATTTTCTGACCTTTTTCGACTCCCGGCTCGTTTATCTTCGTACGCGTATACCGACTTTATTAGATTCCCGTGTATTCTGATTTCTTCTTCAATTAGACTTGGTTTTTCGCTCTCTTCAACCTTGGAATCTAAAATAATCACAAAAATGTAATTTCATGCAAGAATAATAAATAATCGTTAACGGTTTACGCCCAAAACAACACAAAAACGGGATAAAACGCTATGTGATTTGCCACACATTAAATAACCATCTAAAAAGCAATAAACTTTTTGACCAGATAGCTTTTCGACAATTTGATCGATAAACGGAAGAGGAAAGTGATCTTTCGATGCTGTCGCGTTCAGTTTTCGATAATCAATGCAAATGCGCCACCCGGTTACCAGCCGGGCTGCGACCTCGTTACCTGAGTCGTCCTTGACGACTTGGATGCCCTCCTTTTCGGCACTGTCTGAATTGGGCTCACCCACATGCTGTCTAAGATAGTAAAAATAATCTCAGCATCCAACCATTTCAACACTTCTTTCTTCACCACTTCCCTCATATTCGGGTTCAACCTCGGCTGAGCATCGTGTGCGGATTTGACAGTCGGATCTGTTAAAATCTTGTTGTTAGTGCACGGGTTTGGTGTCCGTAGCAATCGAATAACTTATAGGTTGTCTAGTCTTTATATTTAATGTAAATGGCCCATTCGCTATGGATTGTATAGCGAATGAGGCCATTCGCTATAGACTAGGCTAGTTCGTTAAGGTATAAGCCCATTTGTTACAAAAGCATAACGAATGAGGGCGGATTCGTTAAGTTATTACCCATTCGTTATGGAAGCATAACTAATGGTGTCTAATTCGTTAAGAAGGCATAACGAATTACACTTAAGTTAACGAACTGGAGCATATTGCCTATAAATAGGCATATCCATGCTCATATTTTGAGAGATCACACACATATGAGAGATGTGAGGTCCTTGTATAAATTATATTCTCTCCATTATGTATTTATCCATATTTATCAATAAAGTAATAATTTAACGTTTAGATCTCGTGTATAATCGATGTATCGACGCGGCTAGATCCGAGACGGGTTCAAACACTTGTGCATCACGATCAAGGGACTGATTCCCTTCAAATACGCTATCGTCCATCCGATTGATTCCTTATTCGCAACCAGCACCGCCATCAAAGAATTTCATTGTTCAACAGATAAGTTAGAAGCTATAATAACAGGTAATGTATTATTCTTACCAAGAAAAGCATATTTTAAATGCTTTGGGAGCTCTTTCAGCTTGACTTATGGTGCTTCCAGCATTGACAGTTTCAACCCGGTATCAATCTTCTCGGGAAGCGGTTCCATTTGAACTAACCATGGTGGGCGGTCTCCTAGCACAGCTGCGATTTCCATCCATTTCTCCTCATCTTGCAGCAACTTGTTTGTTTCCACCTATAACCTGTCAAACAAAAAACACGTCTTCGCTGTGCCATCCGCGTTGACGACAGAATCGTATAACGGGATGCACTCGTCAATGAAATCGGCCATGAAGCACTCGTCATCGATCGGAGAATTATCTCCACGTGTGAAAACATTAATACACAACTTACGGTTACCGAATGCCATGTTAATAGTACCATTTCTACAATTAATGTTGGCATTTACGGTAGCTAAAAATTGTCTACCGAGGATTACCGTAGGTTGTTTGGTCCTTTCACTCGACACATAATCGAGGGCCAAA
Organism: Bidens hawaiensis; assembly: GCF_021521415.1. NCBI lineage: Eukaryota > Viridiplantae > Streptophyta > Magnoliopsida > Asterales > Asteraceae > Bidens > Bidens hawaiensis. The sequence goes on along the minus strand of NW_027495296.1, from coordinate 33,044 downwards.
AAGTAAACTGGAAAATAAAAGTCTTCCTTCTTTATAATAACATCAGTCAGTATTCCTCGGGGAAGTTTTGGTGTCTGATCAACCAAGACAACCGTGGTAGCGGCTGCCCGAAGCGGACCAAAGTCATACTGATCGTATAAGCTTCCCGGGAGAATACTGATGCTAGCTCCAAGATCTAGAAGCGCCCGAGTCATTTTAAAATCACCCACTTGTATGGGTATAATGGGCGTTCCGGGCCTTGTAGCTTGGGTGGAAGGGCACCCGAAAGAATTGCACTCACGTTATTGGTAAAATCAATTTGTTTAGGCATCTTATGACTTCTTTTCTGTGTGCACAACTCTTTCAAGTACTTAGCATAGGCGGGAATTTGTTTTTATGGCATCTAAAAGAGGAATGTTAATTTTTACTTGTTTAAACGTTTCCCACATTTCTTCTTGTTGTAGGCCTCGTTTTGATGCCATCTTCACCTTAGATGGCGCCAACAAAGCATCAGGAGAAGGGACTGTTTTCACCTTCTCCTTGTCCTTAGAGTTGTTGGTGTCATCCTTGTTAATTTTAGTTTCATTTTTATTAGATTCAATTAATTTTAACAGTTCCGGCTCGTCATCACTGACAAGATTTTCATCAATGTCTTCCCCCACCCCCTCAACCAATGGTGGTGGAACCCCAAATTTATTATCATACTTTTTACCACTACGTAAAACACTTACCTGGTTAACGTGCTTTTTCGAACTCGAGCTGTAGTGGTTCGGGTTGACCGTGGTGTCGCTCAGGAGTTGGCCCGCATTCTTCTGTAACTTTGTCATGTCTAGAGCGAGCTGACCAATCTGCTTCATCATTTCCTCTGACGACTTATCCCGTAACTCGAACTGTTGCTTCGTTTCGGTTTTATAATCAGTCATGACTTTCAACAACACATCCAACTTTGAGTGCATCGAGTCATCGGAATTCCTCGGAGACCCTTTCTGCTGATCCTGATTACCCGAAGAATTACCACCCTGGTTACGGTCTCTGTTATATCCCCGATTCTAGTTATACGAACCCTGCAGATAACCGCTCTGGCGGTAATTACCCTGCGATCTGTTTCGGCTCGACCTCTGAAAGTTCGGGTTCAACTAAGAAGATGCGTTCCCGTAACGAAAGTTAGGGTGATTCCTCAGGCCCGGGTGATATGTGTTTGAATTGAACCCTTGGCCCTTGGAATCCCCGTAAGCATAGTTAACCTCCTCGGTATCATCCTCCTCGTCATCATAAAACTGGGGGCAATTTTCTTCCTTATGCACGAGTTCACCACAATCTTCACAAACCGAGAATTTAACACCAACTTTCCCGAATTCTTTCTTCTTACTCTTTCTCAACCCAGCCAATTCACATTCTAACTCAGCAATTCTTTCATATTCACTCCTGACTGACTTAACTTACCTGGAGGAAGTACCACGTCTTCGTCTCTCGGTTGCTGCTTCTGATTTTGAGTCTTCACACATAAACTCCAAAAAATCCCAATCATCCTCCTCTCGCTGATTCAGCAACTTACCATTACACGAGGCCTTAAGATGCTTCCGGTCCTCGTATGTCAAACCATCAACAAAGCACTTTACCAGTTCCCACAGTTCAATCTGGTGGTGTGGGCATTTTCAAATCATATCCTTAAATCTGGTAAAATCTTCATGGAAGAATTCGCCCGATGACTGTGAAAAATTGCGAATTTCCATACGGACCCCGCTCGTCTTCGACTGCGAATAATACTCGTTCAAAAACACTTGTTGCATCTCGGCTCAATTTCTGATACTGTTTGTCGGCAGCGAGTTAAACCAGAGTTTTGCTTTGTCTTTTAATGAAAATTGGAATAACCGTAACCAACCTCGTCTTGATCAAAAGTACCATCACCAATAGACCCGTAAATAGCCGAAAAATCGGTTAAATGAGAATAAGGGTCCTCCGAAGCCATCCCGTGAAAATGAGAAACAACATTATTATATGATGGCCGGGACTTAAAATTCTGTCGTCCCGGCACTCGTTCCTGTGGAACCAACGGGGATGCTCCATCTGAGATAGCCAGTCTGAACCAACTGTTAACGCCATGATTCGGGGCTACATAATTCCTCCTTAGCCCCCCGGGGTTCGCCAAACCGCCCCGGTTAACCAAAATATTCCGAACTCTTTCGGGTCGTTCCGCCCGATTCACCATGTCTCGACCCCTTCCATTTCTGTTAACTGCTTCAGCCCGTCTTCGATTAACTGGCTCTTCAACCTCTTCATCCCAATTATCATTACCCACGTCTTCCGGCTCAACAACCTCGTTCTCGGGCTCAACCGCCCGATTTCTCCTAACCCATCGATCTACCTTGTTCTCAATCTTAAAACCCTCGTTCCCATTATTATCATGTTCTTCCTCTTGTTCATCTTCTGTTGGAATACTCGGTTGAACATCATCGATATTTATCCGAACTCTGCGGTTGGGGTTATTATTTGGAACTGATGGTCTGGCTTGGTCAAAGCTGAGGTTTCGGTTTTGGTTTCGGGTTCTGGAACCACAAGCTGAGTGATTTTGGTCATTTTGGTTATTGAAGTTTGGTGGTGGAGGTATGTTATCTGGGTGAAACGCGTTATTTTGTGAGAGTAGGTCTTGGTTTTGGTTCTCGTTCTGGTTTTGGTTTTGGTTCTGGTTCTGGTTCTGGTTCTGGTCTTGCATCTATGAATTTCTGTTTTGAACTCGGTTCTGCCGAGCTAACCTCTCGATTTTAGGCTCGAAAACTAACTGTGACTGTCTGCCCGAGTGGCGGGTGCGCATAAACCTGTTATCTGCACAACTAACACAACCCGCGTAAAATAAAGAAAATAAAATTTAAACTAAAAACTGAAAATCAAAGCTATAATTAAAACTAAAATAAACACAAAAATCAACTAACACGAAAAACACTAAGCACACAAAAATCAACTAACACGAAAAACACTAAGCGCACTAACTCCCCGGCAACGGCGCCATTTTGATGATCGTCGTTCAAGTCTATCAAAAACCTAGTTAAACTACCTAGATAGGGTAAGTAAGGTATCTTATCCACCAAGAGTATGTGGTCAATGTGATTCGTGTACAGATTTAATATTATGAAGTAACTGGTTTTTAGTGCTGATCACACAAGCGAATAAAGTGAATTTATGGAATTACGCAAGTAAGCAAATAAGCGAGTTTCAAGCAATTAACAAAGCAAATCACACCCGCAAATTCAAGTAATCAACCTACAGTAATCTCATGCAACCTAACAGATAAATTATTAATGATTAACTACAGACTGATCATTCAGACAAAACCTTAGACATCAGCAATCACTTCACACATGGCACCGGTTATCAAACAGTCCTTGCCAGTGTGACTCAGTTAAGGGAAATCGTATGTTTATCGTATTCAATCTAATCAAACAGTCATATGATCAATTATCTAGCAACTGGTAACAAATCGTTCAGACCAACGTAAACCTAAACCGATTGAACACACGGAAATACCAAACATCAATAATCATATATCAATCATCAATAATTATACAAGAGTGTTCTTAATCACATAAGAAAAACTATAAAAGTTACAAACTATACATCCCGGGTGAGATTCTAGGAGATTAGCCGAGCATTGACATCGTTAAATCTTGAATATGGATGATATTGATCATGTGTAAGGTCTTGGCACGAGCTATGATGGTGAAAATCACCTCCTCAACTGCTGGAAATCGCCTCTCTTCATCCAAAACGAGTTTGGGTTATTTTTGATGAAAAGTTTGATATAAACCCTAACAGCCCATCTGCAGGCCCTATCGTGTCCATCACGTATCGCGATGGATAAGAAAGTCAACAGATATTTTAAATCCCATCGCGATACGCGATGGGTCCTCAAGCGAGCCCATCGTGTATCGCGATGGGTCTTGTCACCAGCAAACTTTATTAATTTGTCTCGTTTCACGTGCTAGACGTCCCGGGTCTTCATTCTGTGTCACCACAGTTCCAAATTGAGTACTTTAATGCCTGTGATCTGAAATCCAATAATACATGTACGAAATATCGAAGTTCTTAAAATAAACGATTAAAACTGAAAAATAAACTAACTAAACAATATACAAATTAACCAACCATCATCGTCCTCTTCAACCTTTTCAACATCAGTATCGTCATATAGTTCAACAGGTTTCACAGCAATCTCCGAGTTTTCACGTTGGTAAGTGTTAACTTGAGGACCTCTATCAATACTTCTCCAAACCTTGGCATCTTTCATTTTAACGTATTTTTCAAACCTGAGCTTCCACTCGCTAAACCCCTCATGAGACAGCAAACGAGGTATGCGAGTAGTAGTTCCCATTATAGAGTGCAGTTCTTGATGCAGTGTAGCATTACTTGACCCATTAGTTATTTGGTCCATTTTAAATAAAATGAAGCATTTGTCCAGTGAATAAGTCCAACAGTTTCTTATGTTACTTAAGGCCCAATGTGATCAGGCCCAGATATATAGTCCAACCGAAAACGACAGTTGACCGAGAACTAGTGTTGACCGAAAACAACCAAAGTCAACAGAAAAAACTCAAATATGACTGAAAGTTGACCAAGAACGCCCAAAACTTCCCAAATCTTCACGAGAACACTGAATATTTGACCGAACAATCAAATTAGGTCGAGAACTCTTGAGGATCAGCCGAGAACGTCCAAATCTTCCCGAAAATAGTTACAAAAGCCTGAAAATGTGTTGATCAGCTATGTTCGGTAACAAACCAATTCCCGAAGTTAATTGGATTCGAATTTTTCACCAAGAATAGCTCAATCTTTGACCAAAACTTTTCTCTTTCCTTCTCCCATGTATGGTTCACTGGAAAAAAAAACACCAAATCAACCAAGATGATCAACATACTAAAACCTTGAATCTATGATATCACAACCGAGCTTAAAATAGGCTATGATACCAAATGTAAGTCCTTAGAACGGATCTTTCAATGTGATATCAACGATCTCCTTGTTTAGCGAAATTTAACAAGAGATGATTCAATAGAAAATAATAAAACAAGTAAAGAACACACGAGCAATGCTTCAAAACACACGTATATTACGTCTGGTGCTTAAGCACTTTGTTACACAACCAAATCGTTCAACAATGCTATGAACAGCCAACCTTAAACCTAGAAACAATGCATGTATATATAGGTACTACACCCTAGCCTAACATAAGCCTAAAAGCCCACCAAGATCATTTAGATCTCGGTTTACATACAAGCCTAAAACATAATACAAACAAACCCAAAACTAGGTCCAAACCAAACTAATATAGGCCCAACAATAGATGCCGTGCCTTAATCGTGTCCCACATCTGCTTAGCAGTTGGTAGATTCCCCACTTGAAAGATCATTGCCTCCGGAATCGATTGGAATAAAAGGGCAATCGCCATGTGGTTCTTATTGGCATCTGTATTTTTCCTGGGTCGATCATCTCCCATACCCATTGATTATTTGAAGATTTCCCATAATATCATTTCTGGGAATCGTGTAATTCGAAGAGGTTAGCATCAGACTAATTAACGATGTCGTGCTATTCTATTTCGTGTTTTGGTTACTTTACCTTCATCATCCATGGTATCCGATCTTATTTGTCTGATGTAATTAAATAGAAACCTTGAATCTTGTTCAAGCCTATAAGACTCATTAGTCAAATTTAGATTCTGAAAATCAGCCTTAAGTAATCGAAACCCTGATTGCTTGGCGCGATTAAACACTTCTAGGTTCCTGAAACAATATACTTGTTGTAATCTATGTTGCATTCAAGCGAACCTTGGTTCTTGGTTCAATTAATTGGATCTCTTATAACTAAACCGTAGTTCTTGGTTTATTTAAACAGTTTCGATTGCTGAAACAAACCTCATGTACGTGATCGATACCCAACTGTTTGATTGAAGTCTGGTCTTGAATATAAAACGTCTAAATCTTGGAATATGTTCACTTGCTGTCTTTTGGAATCTGGTGTTGATCGCTGCTTGTAAAGAATTCGGCTCATATACCAATTCACGTAGGTGATTGAGAATCCGGTTTATTAACAGAATAACGAAGAAATGAAAGCATATTTTTGGACTTAACTCTCCAATATTTTATTATTTGAAAACTAACTCAAAAACTTAAATTATAACCCTTACTCTAAGTCATTGTTTATAATCTAACCTAGACTCACTTGACTATAACTATGATTACTAATAATATAATAAATTTAGATATTTAATCCGACTTGATAATTATATGTAATCCTTAATTAATTTTACTTTCACTCCAAGACTCCTTTCTTGTACCGCAAGCCACATAAAGTTAAAGATGGTTGGGTAATTAATTCCAACATTTACTCCTGTTTTGATAATTGGGATTTAATTTTTGTTGTTGATTGTTGAAGTAGGGAACTAAAATAAAATATCATAAAATGTCAAGGGACGTTCGGTTCATATAAATTTTAAAGGAACTTGAATTGAATTTTGTTGAAGCATGGATTAATATAAAATATAAGGTGTTAAGCGCTTAATTCTTGAACATTGAGGTACAATTTTCATTCTCATTATAAATGACAGACTTAACATTTTTTAAACCCGCTACTTTATTATAGGGCTATGTTTGTTAGAGAAAACATCATAAAATAGTAACCAAGTTTTAACTTTGTTCTAATTAGGTCATTTTTTGTTCTAATTAGATCACTAAACCTTAAATGAATATTCTAATCCTCTGTCTTTTACCTACATAGCAGGTAAACATGCCTACCTAACATGTTTTCTTTTGCTAGAGACACTCAGGGTTTTTTGGAAACACCCAACCTATCCTCCGGGGATAGGCCTTAAAAGTCGAGGTTTTTTTTGTGTTTTTCTTGCTTTTTATTTTAATTCTTTTTGTTTTTGTCTTTTTGTTGTCCTTTTCTTTTATTTTATTTTTTTATTTTGTTTGTTTTTGGTTTTGTATTAGTTTTTAAAATACTTTTTAAATATTTTAACCAAGTTTCGCGTAAAAACTGAGTAAAAGTCGAACTTCTTGTTTTAACTAGTTAGTCACTGTTCAAATCATCAAAAATATTTCCTAACTTTTTTAACTTATGTTTCATTTATATTATTTAAATTTCTAACTTTATGGTGTGTTGGAACCAAACTTGGTTTAATACCAAGATCGGGCCGATTTACACTCGCTTAAACCCGAGTTTGGGACTTTAAATAATAAAAGTTGTCAAACTTGTTTAAGCTACTGATTTTTTGAAGTAACTCATATATTTAAGTATTATGGTAAGTTGGTTTTGGATTTTGTACTTTATCATGTCCCGAACCACCAAAACTGAACAAATCTTTAAATATTATTGTCACTTTAATAGTGTCATTATTCTCATGTGCAATATGTCGTGCCTTGGCATGTTACGACGTCTTTGGTCGGGGTGTGACAACGACCCTTATAATGGTCCGACACAAACAAACCTGAAACTATGATATAGTAAAACAGAATTAAAAATGAGAACATATCCGCTAGAATCAGGTCAAACAGATGTATAAAACTCAAGATACGAAATATTTAATGTTTATGCGAGTTGGGAATGTTCATAATCCGAACTTCAAACCTGGATTCGGGTTCAAGTCAATACAATCAAAATATCAAGACAAACGTAAAAGTTGTCTGGCCCGAAAGTTAATTTATTTGACCAGAAGCAGTAGTAATCGATTAAACACAAGTATTGACTTTTATAACCCTAAATGGGTCGGAATCAAATTGACCCACGAAACTCCCTCAATCACTGAAATTGGCTGAGGGCTTTTGTTTAATTAACAAAAACACATACAATCACATAATACAGCTTATCCTAATGATGATTAGAAAGATGAGAAAAATATAGTCAAGGGCTTTTGAAGCACCAAAGTCAAACCAGAGGTTGAATAAGTTGAAAGAAATCACCAATAGAACACTAATTTATGAAATTTTGGAATGGAGGCTAAGTTTTCAGTAGGGTTTAGGGTTTTTTTTATAGTTGGTATAAATAATAAAGTCCAGAAATTCGTTTATTGGTTGCAACCATCGTTAAAATGGAAATAAATTATTATAATACAAAATTAGATTGATTCTTGTTCCCAAATCTTTGTAGTTCAATGGAATATGCTTTGGCATGACGCCAATGCATATTCTAGTTGTTTTATTTAAGAGATTCATGAAATCGAGCTTCCCAAAAACTTTGATTCTTGGCAATTATAATACCTAGACTTCCATAAATGCGACTTTGAGCCAAATTAAGTGATTTTAATGATTTCTAAGAATTGTTTGACCATTTTGAATAAAACGAGGATATAAAACGAATTAAACAAAAAAATCTCATAAATACAAGATTTTATTATAAGAAAGATATGAATTACAGTGCCGAGTCGGGTAAACATAAAGGAATACAAATACGAAAAATCAGAGATGTTACAACAACGGCAGAATGACGACGACGATGCTAGGGATATGCCGACTACACGTGAAGAGATGACGACGCGGGTGGTGTTGTAGGTTAGATTGATTTTTACAATTTGTTTTTGTAAGAAATCGTTGCAATGAATTTAATATGTATATATATATATCGTTTTATTTATGTTGTGTCGTTGCAATTTTAAAATTTAGCCAATTAAGTATAATCGATTGTTGAAAACGAAAAATATTGAAATATGTAATTTTTTTAAACTACTAATACAAAAGCAAAAACAAAATAAAACAAAAGACCAAAAAACAACAAAAGAAAAACAAGTAAAGGAAAAAAAAGAACAACTTTTGAGGCCTATCCCCGACGAATAGGTTGGGTGTTTGAAGTAGCACAGATCTAAACCTGGATATGTTAGACCGATAGTTCCACAGGATACTGGGTCGGTTAACTAACAACACGATAATACAAGCTTCCCTCTACAAATCCGATGACGAAAACCTGCAAAACAAACCATCGTGAGCTCGTTACGGGAAGGACAAGAGGGGGGTCTTCCTGTAACCACCTTACGAGGTGAGAATAAGTACAGTTCTAGAGAGAGAAAGCACTCTTAGTAATTGTTGAGATAATTGAGGTGTGAATGAATACCTTGTGATGATGACGATGGTATTTATAGCCAAAAGGTGGGGGAATATTATTGGGTTAGATGTCCCCTGCTAGAAGATGCCTTTTGTAACAACTTGAACACGTATCCTCATTTGATAAGGTGAGATAATTGGCCATGTGCACGGTTATAACGACCTTGCTAGTTGTCTTTCTCTAATTGGCTATTATGCCATGTGCTTTCCAAGGAAAGATCTTCGCGTAGATCTTCTAGAAGGCAGTTTGTTACAATGATTTACTGACGTCACCCTTTAGTCATCTTTGCGCATGGAAGAAATACCTTGCGGATGACTTATGAGGACGTCTTGATCGACCCGCATATGGCCTCTGGAGTTTATTCTTAATCTTCCTCTGACTTGAGTTATGCGGGTGATGATAACGTTCCGCAGTTGACTTTGAGGAAGTCCGGATTGACCCGCGGATGGTCTGTCATGGGTATTTGGGTCTTTTCACTACCTTAACTCTATAGTGTTTTTAAATTTTCTTGTGTGTCCTTAGAAAGACGCTAAAAAAACCAAATATATGCATTTCGTTTTTGTTCCCTTAATCCATAGATCGGGCATATATGGAAGGTACTAATTGTGGGTGAATTTGTGCAGTGGCTACCATTATGATGCTTCTGGTTGTGGGCGTGAAGTGAATATGCCCGGTAGTGTTGTCAAATTTTTGTTTTGTGCTCGAAAGAGATCATAGATGATAAAAATGTCACTGGAATTTCGAGGTAGGGAGTAACAATGGAAGACGAGCAGAGGTTGTTAAGCAAATCTCTGTTTATTAAAGGAATTGAAAGAAAGGTCCAGCGAGTTGCAGACTCAATACTACTTGGAAGAAATTAAGAGTATTGTTTACATTATGATTATATTAGTAATTTATGTTTGAGTTTACCTCATGTTAAATAGTTGAATACTTTAAAGCAGGAACTCGTACTTGTTATGTGTATTTACTATTTTAGGTTTTGTAAATTTCGGTTGTGTAAATTTCGGGTCAACTATTTTAGGTTTTGTAAATTTTAGGTTTTTGTTTATGTAGTTTTTCTAAATCTACGGTTTAGTCCAGTAGTTTCAAATTTATGTTTTTAGTCACTATGGTTTTATTTCACTCGCAATTAAACCCGAACTCAGTATCCCCATTAAGTCTACTTGTTAACCCATCAGTGTGCACCTCACGTGAGTGTCTTGCTGATAGTTTAACGATTAAACTTAACGAGGTTAGTGGGTTCGAGTTTAATTGCAATTGAAATTAAACCATATGAACAAAAACGCAAATTTAAAATTATTGGATTAAAACTGCATATTTGGACAAACAAGGCCGGCCCGGGGGTGTGCGAGCCGCACCCCGAATGGAGCACGTAAGTTTTGGGGGGCCAAACGTTTTTATACATATATATGATTGATATATTAAAGATCTTGAGTCAAACGATATCATCAATTGGTTGAATCGGTCTTTAGTTTTGGTGTTTAAAAGTCATCGGATATTAGTATCACAGGAAAACTTTGCCGGAAAATCTTGGTGGAGAAGATGACAACAAAACAAACTTTTAAGTAATGACAAAAATAGCCCTTACTCTTTATGTCATAATTAAATATATTATTTACATACTCACCCCTTTTAAATTATACTTCAACCTTAACTTTTATTTTAACATACCATTTAAAATCATTCAAACAATTTTAAAAAATTGAGTATATATTAAAATAGTTATATTAATTTTAATAAATTTTGTATTAATAAGTTGTATAACTATTAAGTTTTTGTGTTTCAAAAATTTGAGTATTACATTCATATTATATTTTTGTTATATTTATTGTTATAACGTTAATCGTCATCTATAAAAGTTAGATACATATTTTGTTATTCGTTAAGTCTATGAGCCTTTTTATTTTGGGTCGGCCAAGGTATTTAAATCCTTGAAACACCTTATGGACAAACCATATAAACAAAAACCAGAGTTCACTTTATACAATATGTAGCTATCTGCGTCTTAAAAGCTACTTGTGGCGGTAGGTTTTTCCTAATTAATTTACATGATCGTGATACATTAATTACGAAATAAAAAAACATGCAAATTTTGAAGCTTTACTGCAACAACTTGCATCTTTCCTATTAACTTATTGTACTACTTCTGCCTACCTAATTCTGTAATTCAATGCACTATTTAATCCACCACGTCGCCCTTTAATCACCACTACCGATGCCTCCTTCGTCACAGCCAACGACGTCTCCACCATCACGCCATTACTGATAGTAGGGTTAGCCCTGAGAATTCACATACCCCAACCGAGCCGGAAAAAAATATGTCTCTTAAGCCTTAGCTTACTAAATAATGTAAATATTTTTTTATTAAACGACGATTAAAGTTAAACAAATAAACATAACAATTAAAAAGTTAATTTTATTAGCAGGAGTTTACGACATACTGAATATGCTAATAGATAACCGATTATTTGTGAAGCTCTCCTATCATTCTTAATGGCAATTTGGTAAATCAACTATTCGTAGTTTATGTTTTCTAATATCCCGTTCTCGACAGCAATCATCACCAACCCGCTACGTCTTTCTTCGGAAACTGTGGATTGTAAATAAGATTACAATAACTATAATTTCGAAAAACTTCTTTCTGCGGATGCTACCGTGACTGCCGGTGTTTGAAGTCAATGCCGTTGTTATCCTGCCTAATTATTTCTTTTTTTCTTTATTTATTTAATTTTATTGATTAACTACGCCTTGTTCTTGAGTTTTTTAAAAAGAAAATGAAAGGAGATGGAAGGACAAGAAAAGGAAGGGAATGGAATGAAATTTTTTTAATAGGTGTGTTATTGAGTTTTAAGGAAATTTGAGGAAAGGAAATGATAACTTATTGGGAAAAACATATCTTTAGTAATCATCCCATTTTTGGGAGGATAATTTATTGGGAAAAAACATCAATTTTGATCCCTCCTAACTCCTCCTACTCATTTCCTTTTCATTCTAAAAAAAAACTCAAGAACACCCATTTTTTAACTGTCATTAGTTTTCCTTTCCTTTCCTTTCCTTTCCCTACTTTAAAAAAACTCAAAAACAAGATGTAAAAGTAATTGATCTTTTTTAATTTTAATGAGCCAATAAGTCTTCCGATAATTTAAATAAAAAAAGTGGGTCTATAAATTGTTTTGATATTATAAATATAATTAAGTTATATGCATTTGGGTATTCTATATATATAACATCATGATTTTTTTTAAAATTTGTGCCCATGAAAAAATTGTGCTCCGGCCGGACACTCACCTCACCCGCCCTTAGAGCCGGCTATGGCTGACAGCAAACCCATTGTCAGTTTTCATCATTGTTGTCGCTATCAACGCAACGCCACTACCAGCGTCGTTACAGTTACCTTAAAATTTACCACTACCTGTCACCACCGTGTTCTTGTTTCGCTATATTTTCGATCAAGAAAAACAAGCCTCATGGAATGAAAGCATCAATTAATATGGTACCAAAATCAATTCCAATATGAGCCTACAAAATCAATTCCAATATGACATTTGCCCAAATAATTAATTACAAAGCTCAAATAATATTAGTTTTAAACGAGCCTGCACTACCGCGTTACCTAATTCGGGGCACCATCGTCGTTGCCACTACTCATCTGCATTAAGTATGCATTAATTAATATAATACTTAATGAAAAATTTTGATATATTTTTTCAAACAGCTCATTTAGACTGTTCATTTTTGGGGTCAAGTTACATAACAAAAAGGGGTAAAAATAGAAAGGAAAAGCATCATTGTTGAAGTTAAAATGTTTCTAACTTCTTCCTCGTTCTTAAAAAAAATACACAATGTTGAAGAAAAAACATCATTGTGTATTTTTATTTATCATTGTGTTTTATGGTTATTTTCGTCATTAATTGTGTCTTTTTTCCTTAAATTGTGTCTTTTTTTTTCTTAATATTGGGTTATTACTCAACATTATGTTATATTTTATTCAATATTGTGTTAAATTCGCGACCTATTATGTCTTTTTTTATTTATCATTGTGTTGTTTGTTCATTTTCGGCATTGTTTCTTTTTAATTGATATTGTGTCTTTTCGTCTGTTTTTTTGGAACAGTATGACGGGGGAGACATTTTGGTTATTTATTTATTTATTTTATTTATATATTGAGTTATGGTTTGTTTATTAATATTTTGAACTTTTTGTTAAAAGGTTTTCTGTGTGGCCACAAATTCTTCTCACAATTCTCATTTTTATATTAATTTGTATTTTAACTTTACCCTCATTTTAGTAGACATATGCTTTCACTTTAATAAAATTGGTACTTTTATAGAAAACACATATTTGATCCAACCTAAATTAGCGGATCCGTTTGTTTTGCTTGGCTTAATTTGGTAGAAACAAAGGATTTACATTGTTAATATTTATTTGAATGTGTTGTCGGTGATAGAGGTGGGCATACAAACTGGTTAACCGAACCCGCCTGAAACGTAACCGAACCGGTTTGAACCCGAGTTTACAAAAACCGGTTTTGAGCAGCTGTAAACCGCCAGGTTAAGACCGGTTTGGAGGTTTTTAGCTGTAACCGGTTTGAACCCGACTGTTTGAAACCAGTTAGACCAAAACCGGGTTAACCCGGCTGGAAACCGATTTTCCCGTTTATTACGTTGCATTCATTTATGTATTAATAGAATACATTTAATGCGTGTTGTGAACCATTCAAGGCAAACAAATTGCCTTAAATATTCCACTAATTAAGGTTCATGTTCATCCATTAATTCTATGATGTATACATACTATATTTATACTATGTCTGTTAAGGGTTAATTGGTAAAAAAAATATAAATCTTCAAGATTTCAAACGTCAAACGATGCATTAATAAACTTGGAAATCGATTACGCAGTTAATTCACAGCTATATTGTCTTTTAATTCATTAAATGTGATCATTTAATACAAACATACTCTTTTTATAAACTCACACAACAAAAGCCGCTTTGAAACCGGGTTACGTAAAACCGGTTTAGAACTAACCCCAACCGGTTACGCCAGGTTATAATTTTGAGTCCTTCTAATTGGTTCAGGTTCTAACCGGTTTAGACAGAAACCGGGTTTGACTATTTTGAACAAAAACCGGTTCGGTTTAACCCGAAACCGGTTTAGATGAAAAAACCGGTTTGTGAACCCCTAGTCGGTGATGGACACTATGGAAATAAAAAATACACAACGCTAAAAAGTAGAAGGAAAAAGAAAGCACACCGTAAAACAAGTTATGGTACAATATGAACCACTTATATAATCATTATCCCTCGTCAACATTATATATACTAGTTTTTATTCCCATACTAGGATTTAGGACCCCGCGCTTTGGACGGGCCACTAATCCGAACAAAAAAAACATGCATAAGAAACTAAAAATGTTAAACCACGAACGCGTTGTGAGTCATCACGAAATCAGTCGGTGTTGGATTGCGACATAAAAACTAAACAAAAGAAATAAACTCGTCAATGCCAAAATACAACAAATTTGAAGAGTGTTGAAATATTTTGATGATTTCTATTAATCAATACAAGGGATATATACACATACAGTTACAATGAAATAGGAAGGTGTACAAATGTTAATCCAATGATTGCTCTAATCAAACAGAAATCAATCCAATAACTATGTATTCTACTTTTATGAGATAATACACCCCCTCAGACTAAGCGAGAGGATCACAGACGCGCAGGCAGTCTTTGAAATGAGAGAATAACACGCGAGGAAGTCCCTTTGTGAAGATGTTAGCGTACTGAAAATCAGCAGGAATGTGAAGGACTCGGATATCTCCGACTTGAACCTTTTCTCTAAAAAAGTGAATGTCGAACTCCACATGTTTTGTGCGTTGATGTTGCACGGGATTTTCAGACAGGTAGACAGCGGATATGTTATCACAGTAGATAATAGTAGCTTTACGAGTTGGTACATAAAGTTCAAAAAGTAAATTTCGAAGCCAACTCGTTTCGGCAACGGCGTTTGCTACACCACGGTGCTCGGCTTCGGCACTGGATCAGAAAATGGTGGCTTGGCGTTTTGAAGACCAAGACACAAGGTTATCACCAAGGAACACAGTAGCCGGATGTTGTGCGACGTGAGTCGGGGCATCCACCCCAATCGGCATCGCAGTAAGAGTGGTTGATTTGGAGGGTGTGATGTGAAGTCCGTGATGAATAGTACCTTTGAGATATATGAGAAACTGAAGATGCGGTTCACGTGGTGTATGCATGAAAACACATATGTGTTGGACGGCATAGGTGAGATCAGGCCGTGTAAAAGTTAGGTATTGGAGTGCACCCGCAAGAATTCTATACAAGGTTCCATCGGACAACGGTGGACCAGCCGTGGCACTTAGTTTAGATGATGTATCAGTTGGTGTCGAGGCGGGTTTGCAGTTGCTCATATCAACTCGTGCAAGGATATCTGACTCGTAGTTCGATTGAGACAAGAACAGACCATTCGGGTTGTGTTGGACGTTAATGCCAAGAAAATGATGAAGCTTTCCAAGATTGGTCATGGCGAATTCCTTTGATAGAGAAGTTATGATCTTTTTGAGCAACTGATCGCTTGAGGCAGTTAAAATTATATCATCAGCATAGAGTAACAAATAAGCCATGTTACTGCCATTTTTGTAAGTGAACAACGAGGTGTCGGTGACCGCACTTTTGAACCCGCACTGCTGAATATAGGATGCAAATCGTTGGTACCAGGCGCGTGGGGCTTGCTTAAGCCCATAGAGTGATTTTCGTAACCTGCAAACAAAATTAGGATGTGCCTGATCGTGAAAACCCGGGGGCTGAAACATGTAAACAGTCTCTTTTAAATCACCATGGTGAAAGGCATTTTTAACATCTAATTGATGAGTGTGCCATCCGCTGCAAACTGCCAAGCTTAAGGCCGTTCGAATGGTGGTCGGTTTGACCACAGGACTGAAGGTCTCATCACAGTCAACACCAACTTGTTGACTTTTGCCATTGACTACTAAGCGTGCTTTGTACCTTTGTAACATGCCATTAGTGTTGAATTTGTGACGAAATAGCCACATGCAACGTATAATGTTGGCATCTTTGGGTCTCGAAACAAGATCCCATGTGTTGTTATCCATAAGAGCTTTATATTCATCTTTCATGGCAGCGTACCAGTTTGGATTGGTCATGGATTTTGGGTGAGAAGTGGGTAGGAGAGAGATAGTGTTGGCGGCTTGTGTGTGAAGGTTTAGTTTGACACGAGGTTTTGATATGCCGTGTTTAGCTCGTGTCGTCATGGTGTGTTGATTGTTGTTGGGTGGGTTGGGCTGAGCGGGTACATTTATATAGTTTGTAGAGTGATTTGGGCTTGTAATTGTGTGTGATGAGGGGGCTGAGTTGGGCTACAGAATGTGAGAAGTGGGCTGGGTGTTATAGTGTGTGTCGTGCGCTGATGTTTGTGGGTTGTTGGAGGGTGTGGGCTGTTGTGGTGTTGTTGAGAATTGTAAGGGTGTGGTGGGCTGGGGAGTATTAGGCCGAGGTTGGAATAGGAGTGGGGACGGGTCAGGGTCTAAGAGATTGTAGGACAGGTTGTTTGTGGGTGTAGTTTGGAAAGGGAATTTATTTTCATCAAATACCCAATGTCGAGAAAGTATAATTTTTCCAGTTGATAGGTCTAGACACCGATAACCACAGTAGTTGGCGGGGTAACCTAAGAGCACGCAAAGAGTGGACCGTAGTTGAAGTTTGTGAGCATGTGTGGCGTTCATATTTGGGTAGCATGCTCAACCGAAAACACGGAGATGATCATAAGTGGGCTGTCGGAGATAAAGGGAATGAGCGGGTGTTTGTTGGTTACGGATCTTGGAAGGGAGGATATTATGGACGTAACAAGCTGTGTGTAAAGTTTCGACCCAAAATTGTGGTGGGAGGAAGGCATGTGTAAGTAGGGTAGCATGATTTCGTTTAACCTTCAAATCATACGTTCAGACTTCCCGTTTTGTTGGGATGTGTGTGGGCACGAGAACCGAAACTGAAGTCCGTTTGTGGTGGCAAAGGACTTAAATTTGTGATTGTCAAACTCACCCCTAAGTCACATTGGTAAGATTTAACGGGCATGTTGAATTGGGTTTTAATGAATCGGTAAAATTGGGTGAATTTTTCATAATTTTCGGATTTAAATTTTAACAGGAATGTCTATGTGTAGTTGGTATAGTCGTCTACAACTACCATATAATATTTATATCCTATTTTGCTAAGGATTTGGGAGGTCCATAAATCACAATGGACTATGTCAAATGGTAATAAAGTAGATGACGTTGAAAGTGAAAACGGTAAACATATATTCTTTGAAAGCTGACAAGAGGCGCAAACCGCGCTTTTACCAAGTTTAGTACAAGAAATGAAATTACGTGTGAAATTAAAAATACATAATGGGTCTACCCGGGCGACCCAGACGTTCATGCCAAACGTCTTTATTGGAAGAAGCCAATAAAACTGAAGACAACACCGGGTAGGTAAGCGTGTAGAGTTGGCTTGAGCTATTGTGATGGGAGATCATCTTCCTAGTCGGGTACTCCTTCACAGAAAAACCAAAAGGGTCAAAATCAACAGATACGTTATTATCAATGGAAACTTTACGTACCGAAATTAGGTTTTTGATTATGTTGGGGGTATAAAGGACATTTTTAAGGTAGAAGAGTCGGTTTGGGTGTTTAATGGTGTGATAACCTGATCCAAGGATGGGGATACGCTGTCCATTTCCAACAAATATAAAACCATATGAATTTGACAACAAAGGGTTTTGAATCATACCTTGATTACCCATTAGATGATCGGTGACCCCTGTGTCCATAGTCCACTGTTCATCTTTGGTTGGTAGGGTCATGGACATAGCTTGAAAATCTTGACTGATTTTGAGTCGGGTCCATTGCATCAAAGGCTACAACATTTGCCTGTGGGGCCTGCTGAGAGTGGCTCGAGTCAGGAGTGGATGAGGTAGAATGTTTGTTCTTGCTAAGCTGTTGTAAGTGGCCCATCCACGGTTGAAAAGGGGTGGCCCATGGCATAGCAGTGTTCCAGGCTTGGGTGGGATATGGGCTCGGTGGTGTAGTCCATCCGGCCATCCCAATTGTTGTGGCAGCATCACAGGAGCAGTTAGCCACTGGTTTATTGTTGTCTGAGAACTAGTAGGGCATCCTTTGTTGTGTCCACCCCTACTACCACCCCTGGACATATTGGTGTGACATCCACCGCTTCTTGATGAATTGGAACGCCAGTTATCATATTGGGAATCTGATCTCACGGCTGCCATGCCAGCTATGGCGTTGACATGAGTTCTCGGGCCAGTTGGCATTGTTGTTCCGAATGCAGCATGTGGCAGGCTTCTTCCCAAGTGGGGAAGGTTTGATTGATGATAGAACCGACCGCATCATACTCGGTGGGAAGACCATGGACTAGTTGAAGAACCAACCGTGTATCATTGACAGGACAATCAACATCAGTGAGTTGATCTCCAAGTGTCTTTTGCTTTTGACAGTAAGCTTCGAGCGATGGCATGGATTTTAGTGTTAAGTTCTTGAACTCGAGCTCTAGGGCGGCAGCCCTAGCGCCTTTATTGTTCAAGAAAATTTCTTTCAAATGGTTCCAAGCTTGGAGAGCCGTAGACTCCGGAACAAGAATGCGAACCAAGAGGTCGTCCTCCAGAGTTTCGTAGATCCACTGTAGGACGATAGCATTGATTTTGTACCATTCTTCATAGGAATCGGCAGTCGTAGCAGGTGGGGCGGTGCCGTCAATGTGGGACAACACATCGTAACCCCTAGCGTGAAGCTTTTAGAGCTTCACCCATGATGAATATGACACCTTCTTTCCATCAAGAACCCTAACCTTCGTTTGGATGTCGGTTACGGTATACACAGGGTGGAGGCATTTTTGTTTGTTAGTCATTGAGTCGTAATCAAAGGTCTGCAGTTGGTAACCAAACAGGAAGAAGGGAGAAAAAAAATGTGGTGGCTATGGTTTAGTATATCGGCTGTGATACCCTGAAGAGTGTTAAAATATTTTGATGATTTCTATTAATCAATACAAGGGATATAAACACATACAGTTACAATGAAATAGGATGGTGTACAACTGTTAAGCCAATGATTGCTCCAATCAAACGAAAATCAATCGTATAATTATGTATTCTATTTTTATGAGATATACATGAGATATTAAAATTATCATATTAAGAACAAAAAAACGGCACATTAAAGTTGCGAGCCAACGCATATTCGGTTAATATCGGCAGCACTTGCACAAATTAGTTTACATGAATTACTAGGCAAAAAAAATCGTATTTTAAAGGTGTGGTATCAAACTTTGAGAAACAGTATAAAAACATGTGATAATGGGATAATTTAAAATTATGAAAAAAGTTTCGGTCATTTTAAAGACCTACTATAACAAATACGAATGCAAAGTACGTTTAAGAATATTGTTTAAACTACAAATAAAACATGTAAAGTCGACACTTGTCCAAGTTTAAGTTTTATAAATATATTTTGTTAAATATTATAATTAGATGAAACAAAAGGTAAAATAAAGGGTATAAAAACCCTATGATAATGTATCCACCTCTATTATATTTTTGAAATTTAATATATAAATAACAAATAAAAAAGTAAAACTTAATAAAAAAAACACTAACACACATTATGTGAAAAGTAGTGGAGTTAAAAGTGAAAAGTAAAAAAAAAAAAAGAATAGTGATTATGTGAGTAGTAAGAAATCCTCTTTTTAATATATACATTAATTATGGGGGTTGTTTTACATTTTTTTTCTAATATTTATATGTTTTTGGATTATAATTTTATTTAGAGAAAGAAACTTAATAATATATATATGGTTCAATGATGAAAGAGTTTCAAAAATAAAAAAATATATTACAACCCGTTTAAAAGTTATATGGGTTTAGCAAGACCCATGACGCGCATATTTTTTACTATAAAATTGTTTCTTAACTAAAAATAATCTCTTCTTAAAAATGGATATTAATTTTTAGTATATTTTATAGGATTTTATATCAAATATTTGGTGAAATTAATTTTTAATTTAATGAGATGTTATAACCCTTTTAAGAGCTATCTAGGTTTGGTGAGACACATACCCGTGAATTCAGTTCAAATGCATGAGAAACCTCCATTTACAAATAAACAATCGGGTGGTTTGAGAGAAGGTGGGGAGCAACCAGAGAGCTTTTAAAGATTTCGTTTATATGTGTGTGTGTGTGTGTAAGGACATGTTCAAGAGGAAACTCAACAAAAGTGAGGAAATCTTCATTTTAGTGTAAAAAAAAAAATACTAAACGAATTCATTAAAATAAAAAGACAAAATTTTGTTAATAGTGTAGGAAAAGATATGAACTATTGGATTACCTATAACACATAAGAGTATTTTTGTCCATATTATTTTTGTTAATTTTGGAAATTAATTTATGTAGTTAGTTATAATGAACTATTGGATCCTTCATTATCTTTAAATAATTTAAAAAAACCTTTAAAATAATCAAAAAGTTTGCATAAGAAGGTGCTTCTGACTTTCTCTCATCCACAGTGCATTTGCATATTTAGGGTATATCCAGCCGTCGGTCGCCACCAACCACCTTCCACCACCGTTTGGAACCAACTTCACACAACACGCCATATTACCCATTGGTTGATGTTGTAGATCTTCTTCCATATTGATGCCCAGCCGCTTCAACATAACTGTGATTCCGCCACTTGTATTCCTTCTCCGGCTAATCATCGTTGCGAATCCACCCCTTGTATTTTTCATCAACTCTGATGCTCCACCGCTTGATGTTCCAACGAAGCTTGTATTTCTTCGGCGGTTAATCAGACGCCAGTGCCGACGAAAAATAACTAAGGGGGCGGCGGGTGTAACGTGTCGATCTTTCGTATTACCCGTCGGAAACATAATCTAGATCTTTTGTATTAATAAAAACTTGAATTTATTATTATTTAACTTATTTTGCAATTTCACAACTTTAAATCGTGCCAAATAGCCCTTAGAAAATCTTAAAATCGCTTAAAATGACTACAATTGCATTTTGGAACTTCATGGAGTACAAGTGTCAAAATTCAAAGTCTTGTAGAAGTCCACCCTTCGCGTAGCGCGAAGGGAAGGACCCTTGCCAGTTCGCATAACAGGACGTGGTGCTGATCAACCAGTTTCGTCTTTTTTTTTTATTTTCACTTAATGCAAAATCGGATTATTTTCGGCATAAATCGCGTGTATTGAGCTACAAGAAAACCCTCTTGACCCCGCTTCATATCCATATACATTCCTACTTCTATAAAAAAAACTAATTTGATGTTTTATACAAGTTGATTTCGTCATTAAATGAATATTTTATTGCCTAAACGAGTCGATTTCTTCATAAACAAGTTGTAACTCTAATATTTACCCTAGAATATCATTGTAAAACTCGGCCACCATCACTAAATTTCGTCACTTTGATTTCCACCATTTGTTTCTCCAAGTTCTTCAAGTTTCAGGACAGTTAACTTTTCAAAGTTCAAGCCTTAATCATTTTACTTATGTTCTTGCTATATCTATTGTGAATACAAATAAGTTGTGCAAAAGAAAAACCTTTATTTCATCATAATACATCAAAGCCCTCTATCAATTTCATGAATCAGAAGGGTTTTGCCAGTCAATTGCAAACCGACCCCTTAGGGTTCTTAACGACTTAAAACTGGTGTTTTCTCAATTAAACCCTCTTATGGTCAAAGTTAGATTTTCCTCCAGAAGAGTTTTGTGTTTTTATTAAATTTCATATCTAAGAGTGTCAGACCTGGCCTCTAAGTTCTAATTCGACTCAGCTAGTTTAAAAAACTCGTTTAACTTGTTTTAATCATATCTTCTGAACCATAAAGTCGTTTGACGTGATTTCAGTGGCTAAATGCTCGTTTTTATTAATATTATCTACTGTAAATTTGTAGTAATTTTTGGTTAAGTTTAGATCAGCACCTATTTTATTATCTATCTATCGCTTTAATTGTTAAGGTGAGTTAATCACTACCCCCTTTTTTCGTTTTATATTTCGGGGGCAGTATGCGTACCAAAATTCATTTATTTACATCAAATCTCTGTTTAAATCGCAAATCATGTAGTGCTTATTGTGTTGTATGCAAATTGATTATTTTGTGCAATGTGTATTAATTGTTTATTTTATTTCATTCGGAGAGGTCCATCACAGTTTATATCATTAAGTATGATCATACGTCGTCTTAATAGCCAAAGCCTGATTCTCATGGCAATGGTAAATCGACACCTACTTGTTACATCAGTTGTATTACTCATATCAATGGTGGTTATCTCACTCAACATATTGCTGACAAAGTATATCTCTTTTTACGCATATTGAAGGTGCTATTTTTGATTATTGTAGTTGATGAAGACATGTAGTTGTTAGACTTTAGGTTTTAATCAAAAGACAACTAGTTTGACTGATCTTAATATTTGTTTTGGATTTATTGTAACAATTTGAGACGATGTGTACTTGATTGAAATTTTAATAAAGTAATTTAGATATTGTCATAATTCCATTGCATGATAGTATTGTGAGCTGTAAACAATGGTTCACGCCCCGATATTTCTGCCTTAGGTTGGGGTGTGACAGATTGGTATCAGAGTCGCAAGTTTTAAGATAGGTCGTTAGTGGTGCTGATGTATATAAAATATACATCTTTTTAGCATCAACTAATCTCTAAAAATTGCAACTTCTGTCGTATAATATAGTTAAAATAACTACTTATCATGTTAAAATGTATTTTCAGGCGAATTGTAACACCCTGTGACCGCAGCGGAAACGTAAACGGGATGCGACAGACACCTCTGATATCAACCACATTGTTTATAAAGGAAACTGAATGCATTAATATACTTCAAAATTACATTATCTCATCTTTCATTACCGTCTAGGTGATACACACATCATACAATACGATTCATAATTCTATCTGTTATAATGTATCCTAACGTCCAGCACGCAAACCTTACACACATCAAGCACTTAGCACGTAATCAATCACTTTATCTTAGTTGTACCTGAAAAACATGTGAGAAAACGGGTCAACTACGAATAGTTGGTGAGTTTCACAATTTTAGTAAACCATGATAAATCCATATCATAATATAATATTATCTGGGGACACTGTTAACCCATAAATACATTTAATAACCTCTGGGGACACTGTTAACCCAGAACTTCCAATAACCTCTGGGGACACTGTTAACCCAGAACACTTCCACTAACCTCTGGGGACACTGTTAACCTAGAAACTTGTTGCGGGACCTTACAATATTAACAACTCAAACAATTACCATTTTAATACGTTACCGTACGATTCCCGTACAATAAACATTATATAAATACATTCATTTCCATGCGTTCAGCATGTACTTAATCATTTTGATAGAAACATGTTTTCCGCCCCGGGAAAATATTTAAAACATTTCAGTAAAAAGGGGCTCGTGAAACTCACCTTAGCACATGCAAGCAGGTAACAACAATCATTATCAATTAACACATCCAATCTGTAATATGATCCCTACGATAGTTATTATACAATTACTGTTTATATAATCTTTAACCTTATCAATCGGTACATCTGGGGTGTAACACCCCGACCGATGGCGGATTATACATCGGGGCGCCACGTATTGTTTCATTACTCGTGACACTATTTGGGTGTCAATATTTAATAAATACATTTACCGCGCACAGCGCAACACTATTTGTAAAGTAACATAAATCATAACATAAATCAAAATATTCAAATAACATAAACTTGTCTTGTTACATTTTAAACTAGGTCCAAAAGAAAAGAAAACATCCTATGTGTCCTCAAGCTTCCAGAAACAGCTACAGCAAACCTGAACATGTGTTAAAATAAAACGTCAACACTTGCGTGTCGGTGAGAAATCAAGTTTAATACATATAAATAGATAACAATATCTGCGCGCATCATGTGTATAACTGGTGTTCAACAAGGGTGTAATCAGATTGTGATCAAGCCTTAGATCATAGCTCATAGTTCAATCCGTGCTCCCAATTGAGCACAAAAACAAGAAAACTGTGCAAGTGTAAACAAAAGAGAAATCATAAACGATAGTTCTCCCGTGTTCATCTAATGGATCCATGAAAACAGCGGAATAGGCCGACAAGACGGTTAATGATCCACACATACAAATAAACAGCCAAGTCTACGTCCATAACACATGGGGTTTTGCGCGACAAAAGTTCATAAACAAGTTTAAGACTCAAGTTTGTACGAACACATGAACATCCCAAAACATTAAAAATAAAAAGGGATTAGGTACGAGATTACTCACCTGAAAAAGGTGTGTTGAAAGATAAAGCAAGAACCAACTTTTAAACAAGCACAAGTTAACCTATAAATAGAGATTATTGGTTTAACGATTGGTTTTATGTCTAGAATATATGTTAGCATAGCAATAGGTATCTTTAACAAATTATTATATATTATATATTACCGGAAATCTGGGCAGGACAAGGGAAAAGACGAAGGCAGAGAGAGGAGGCGGCTGAGGAACAACGGCAGAGGGCAAGGAGAAGAGAGCAGAGAAGAGTTTAAGTGTTTGTGTGTGTAGTGTTAAATAACAAGAAAATAGTATTATATATAGGGAAACCCTAGGGAACACAATCCCTTAAAAAGAGGAAAAGATCTCATCAAATCAAGCAAAAGATATTAAAAGCATAAGAAAACAAAAGCAAAAGATATTAAAAGATATGGCAGCAGGGGAACAGGAAAAAGGGCTGACAGGTTACAGAATAAAGCATGGGAGGAGTCAGATAAAGGTACTGTCAAGGCATGGGAAAAGCAGATTTCACAAGATTATGTCAATCACTTTTTCTGCCAACCAATGGGGTTGGTGCGCATGCTTCGCCGAAAGTGACTATTCAGACAGAAGATAAGATATCACAAAAGTAAACGGGCTGGCTAAAACAGAAAAAGATACAAGTCTAGCGCGAGAAAGCTGCGCGCGAGAGGCTAAGGCGCGCCGCGGGAAGAATTACATTTCTTAGCGCGCCGCGGGAGGAACTACAATTCCTAGCGCGCCGCGGGAAGAACTATAATTCTTCGCGCGTCGTGGGAAGAACTACGATTCTTAGCGCGCTGCGAGAAGAACTACAAATCCTTAGCGCGTCGCGGGAAGAACTACCGTTCTTAGCGCGCTGCGAGAAGAATTACAATTCTTAGCGCGCTGCGAGAAGAGTTCGTCTCGCGTATCGCAGGAACAGCTGGTCTTCGCGCAGGCTTCCTTGTAAGGAGTCTGGCGCGTGGAGCTGCGCAGACATCCTTAGGCGGGAAGAACCAAAGGACAAACAAAGAGTTAAGAGAAAAAGGGGTTCAAGGCTTAAGGGTTAAGCAAAAAGGGGCGGGACGGCGACAAGAGAGAAAAAGGGCGAGATGGCGACAAGAGAGGAAAAGAGCGGGACGGCGACAAGAGAGAAAGGAGCGGAACGGCGACAAGAGAGAAGAAGGGCGGGACGGCGGAAAGGAAATTATTATTATTAAGTAATATAAAAATATATATATAATTTATTTAATGTTAAATTTACAAAGATTAATAATCAAATTTTAAATCATAAAAAGAATCGGATTCGAAAACGGGTACCTGGGTCGGGTCGGATAGGGCAGATGTCACAGTCTCCCCTACTTTAAGAAATTTCGTCCCGAAATTTATCTCGAAGTAGGATGCGCAGAGAAAAGGTGCGGGTACTTGATCTTCATCTGATCTTCCCTTTCCCAAGTGAACTCGGCTCCGCGCTTGGACTGCCAACGAACTTTAACAATAGGGATGCGACTGCGCTTGGTTTGCTTTACCTCGCGATCCATAATCTCAACAGGCTTCTCAACGAAATGCATGGATTCATCAACTTGAACTTCATCAAGTGGTATGTGAAGGTTCTCGTCAGCTAAACATTTCTTGAGATTGGATACATGGAAAGTTGGATGCACATTGCTGAGCGCGGGCGGTAGGTCAAGCTTGTAGGCAACTTTTCCCACCCTCGCAAGAATCTTGAATGGTCCAACATAACGAGGTGCTAGCTTACCTTTCTTCCCAAAGCGAACAACACCCTTCCAGGGCGACACTTTGAGGAGAACAAGATCACCAACTAAAAATTCGAGAGGCTTCCGCCTGCGATCTGCGTAATTCTTCTGTCGGCTTCTGGCAGTCAGCAGATGATCACGGATCTTGGCGATTTTATCGGTTGTCTCTTGAACTAGTTCGGGTCCTGTGATTTGAACTTCACCCACTTCGCTCCAACAAATCGGGGAACGACACTTTCGACCATAAAGTGCTTCAAATGGGGCCATACCGATGCTGGAATGATAGCTGTTATTATAAGAGAACTCGATCAAAGGTAGGTGGGAATCCCAATTACCTCCAAAATCAAGAACACAAGATCGAAGCATATCCTCAAGGGTTTGGATGGTTCGCTCAGACTGTCCGTCAGTCTGAGGATGATATGCAGTACTCATGTCCAAACGAGTTCCTAACGCAGTTTGGAGAGATTTCCAAAAGCGAGATATAAAACGGCCATCGCGATCGGATATGATGCTCAAAGGAGTACCATGACGGCAGACAATTTCCTTGACATAAAGGTGCGCAAGTTGTTCAACACGGTAGGTTTCACGAATGGGCAGAAAGTGGGCAGACTTGGTCAATCGATCCACTATTACCCAAATGCTATCATGTTTGCTTGCGGTCAAGGGTAACTTGGTGATAAAGTCCATTGCTATACCTTCCCATTTCCACGTAGGAATTTCAGGTTGTTCGAGCAAACCAGATGGGCGTTGATGTTCAGCTTTTACCTTAGAACAAGTTAGGCATTTAGCTACGAACACAGCAATATCCTTTTTCATACCAGGCCACCAATAAGAAAGGCGCAAATCCTTGTACATTTTGTCAGCACCAGGATGAACGGAATACCGAGATTTGTGCGCTTCACTCAGTAGGATAGAGCGAAGATTCTCATCATTGGGGATCCAGATGCGATTGAGATAACAGAGAATTCCACTCAGATTAGGGACAAAATGCGCTTCCGCGCCACACGCTAACTCGGCGCGAAGGTTGCCATTGCTGATGGATGCGCGCTGCGCGTCACGAATGCATGATTCAAGATTGCTTTGAATCGGCGCGAAGTGAAGCTGCGTGCGCGGCAAGATACAGTTAAGCTGGCAGGGTTTGCGGCTGAGCGCATCGGCTACCACATTAGCCTTTCCAGGGTGATATCGGATCTCACAATCGTAATCGCTGATGAGTTCGTTCCATCGGCGTTGTCTCATGTTAAGTTCCTTTTGATCAAAAATGTGCTGAAGGCTTTTATGGTCGGTGTAAAGAATACACTTAGTCCCATAGAGGTAGTGTCTCCAGATTTTTAAAGCAAACACAACTGCACCAAGTTCGAGATCGTGAGTCGTATAATTCTTTTCATGAATTTTGAGTTGCCTTGACGCGTAAGCGATAACCTTGCCTCGTTGCATAAGTACACAACCGAGACCTTGGTTGGAGGCATCACAATACACGACAAAATCGTCAGTACCCTCAGGTAACGCTAGAACAGGAGCTTCGCACAACAATCGCTTGAGCGTTAGAAAGGCTTCTTCTTGCTTCGAGCCCCAAATATACGGTTTGCCTTTGTGCGTTAAAGATGTTAAAGGCAAAGCGATCTTTGAGAAGTTCGAAATAAATCGCCGGTAGTAACCAGCTAAGCCCAAAAAGGAACGGATTTCGGTAGGAGTGGATGGCGTAATCCATTTCTTGATTGCTTCAATCTTGGATGGGTCGACATGAATACCCATCTTGTTTACAACATGACCAAGAAACTGTACTTCATCCGACCAAAATTCACACTTGGAGAGTTTGGCAAAGAGTTGCTCGGTTCGAAGCTTTTGCAACACCAACCGAAGATGTTGCTCATGCTCGGCCTTGGTTTTAGAATACACCAGAACATCATCGATGAACACGATCACGAATTTATCCAAGAAAGGCCTACACACCCGATTCATTAGATCCATGAAAACAGCGGGTGCGTTGGTTAAACCGAAGGGCATGACCAAGAATTCAAAATGACCGTAGCGGGTTCGAAAGGCAGTCTTGGGAATATCCTCTTCGCGGATACGCAACTGGTGATAGCCAGAACGGAGATCGATCTTGGAGAAACAAGAGGCACCTTGGAGTTGGTCAAAGAGGTCGTCAATACGCGGTAAGGGATACCGGTTCTTAATGGTGAGCTTGTTCAGCTCGCGGTAATCGATACACATGTGAAACGAACCGTCTTTCTTTTAACGAACAACACCGGAGCACCCCAGGGCGAAGAGCTAGGGCGAATGAATCCTTTATCGGTCAACTCTTGGAGTTGACTTGCTAATTCTTGCATTTCAGCGGGTGCAAGACGATAAGGAGATTTGGCTACGGGGGATGCACCAGGGACAAGATCAACACGAAACTCGACTTCCCGAGCGGGAGGTAAACCAGAAAGATCATCGGGAAAGACTTCAGGGAAGTCACGCACGATAGGGATTTCGCGAAGTTTCTTCTTTCCTTCATCGGGTTTGACCACATGAGCTAAGAATGCAACACATTTCTTCCGCAAAAGTCTTCGGGCTTCAGTGCATGACATTAGTTTAAGACCGTTAGATGGTTTCTCGCCGTAGATATGCAGATCACCATTTTCTCGAGGAATGCGAATCATCTTTTTGGCGCAAATAACTTCGGCGCGATTTTGCGAGAGCCAGTCCATACCGATAACAACATCAAAGCTTCCAAGCGGCATAGGAATGAGGTCGATTAGAAAATCGTTTTCGTTAAGGTTAAGCGTGCAATCTTTGATTACGGAGTTTATTAAAATAGTTTCACCATTAGCCAATTCAACTGAAAAATTTTCGCTTATGTTTATGCGCGGTCGCGCAAGTTTCTGCTCAAATGCGCGAGAAATAAAACTTCTATCGGCGCCAGTATCAAAAAGTATAGACGCATATTGTCCGTTAAGTAAAAATGTACCATTAACCACGTCATTATTCGCTTGCGCTTGGTGCGCGGTTATATTAAAAGCTCGTCCGCGCGTCACTTGGTTCGAAATTTGGTTAACTGGGTTCGCTTGCGTAATCTGGACTTGCAGTCTCGGGCACGCGTTCCGGAAATGACTGGGATCACCGCAGTTGTAGCACGACCTGGGTCGTGGGTTAGGGTATGTTGGTTGTGGGTTTAGCGGGTAAGTTGGTGGTGTTTGCGCAATTGGGTTGGAGGGAAGGACTCTACAGTTCTCAGCAGTGTGACCAGTACGGCCACATCGGTTACATTGTCGACACGGGACTTGAGTTGGATGGTGAAGTCTACAGGTTGGGCAAAAGGGTTGGTTTCCTGTGTAGGGTTTCTTAGTTGGCGGGGCAGGGAGTGCGGGATTGGTTAAGGCATAGTTATGGACTACAGGGGGTGTTGGGTAGGGTGACAGTGGGTTAGGAGCGTGTACTAGGGGTTGATAGGCGGGTTGCTGGACAATGGGCGGGTTGGTAAGCGCATAGGCTTTGCGCCTGCGCTTGAGGTTGTTACGGTTTGAGGGTTCTGGTTTGGTTTCTGTTGGTTCTGGGACAGTCTTGGTGAGTTTGGTCTTTTCTGCTCCCCGCAGGAACAGGGTTTCTGCCCTGACATGGTTGTCGCTAAGCACAGCGGCCAACTCGATGGCGTCAGAGAGGGTTGCTGGGTTCCTGGCCCATACAGAATCTTGAATTTCCATGGGGAGACCCCCAAGAAACTTTTCGATGGCTCGGCGGGAAGGGGTAACTAGGTGCGGGACAAGCAAGCTTAATTCATTGAAGCGCGTCGCGTACTCGCGCGCTTCGCCACTGTACTGCTTCAAGTTCCAAAATTCTTCCTCCAGGCGCTTTACTTCGTTGGGAGGGCAGAATTCTCGCGTCAAGATTTCCTTGAATTCCTCCCAGAGCATGCTAGAAGCAGCCTCTGCGCCACGCGCATGAGCTACTCCGTTCCACCAAGTAAGCGCCCTTGATTCCAGGACACTAGAGGCATATAAGGTTCGTCGGTCTGGAGGGCATTGGGTATGGAGAAAGGTGTTCTCAATTTTCTTGAGCCATTGGAGCATTACGGTAGCTCCTTCAAGTCCGGTGAATTTCGGAGGGTTACCCGCATTGAAGGATTTAATATTGTATCCGGAGGGGTTGGTATTAGTTTGGTTTAAGGCTTGGGCTATCGCGGCGGCCATTTCCTGGGAACGTTGCTGTCTACGCCTGCGCGAGGCTTCTCTCCTCTGATGACGGCGAGATAGCGGAGGCATTCTATAAAAGTTTTAATTTTTGTTAACATCTTGGTATAGGAAATCGTTTTATCGCAAAGTACATCGTCGTAAAGCTTGTTTCGCGAAGTTAAATGCTATCAAATTTGAAGTAAAATGCAAACTTAATACAGGTAATGAATTCGAAATGAAAATCGACAATTCATGCATCACCATGACTTTCCGAATTCTCAATTTAAAATATCGAGTAAATGAATATTGGAGATTGACAATTCATGTATCACCATGACTTTTCAAATCTTCAATTTAAAATATCGAGTAAATGAATATTGGAGATTGACAATTCATGTATCACCATGACTTTTCAAATCTTCAATTTAAAACGTAAAGTTAATGGTAATTGAAAATCAACTATTCATGTACCACCATGACTTCTCGGATTTTCAATCCCCATAACAAACGAATAAGTAAAGAGATAAATTGAAATTTAATAAAAATCGAAAGATCGCGAATAAAACACGAAATCAAGTGCTGCGTATGCGCCAGCATATTTTATAAATATCGAGTAAATAACAATTAGCGCGCAAACATGAGATATTTCTCATGCGCGAGAAGGGACTCTTAGGTATTCTAGGTCGTTACGTCTAACCACCTATCCTAAAGTCACGGAGCTCTGATACCAATCTGTAACACCCCGACCGATGGCGGATTATACATCGGGGCGCCACGTATTGTTTCATTACTCGTGACACTATTTGGGTGTCAATATTTAATAAATACATTTACCGCGCACGCGCAACACTATTTGTAAAGTAACATAAATCATAACATAAATCAAAATATTCAAATAACATAAACTTGTCTTGTTACATTTTAAACTAGGTCCAAAAGAAAAGAAAACATCCTATGTGTCCTCAAGCTTCCAGAAACAGCTACAGCAAACCTGAACATGTGTTAAAATAAAACGTCAACACTTGCGTGTCGGTGAGAAATCAAGTTTAATACATATAAATAGATAACAATATCTGCGCGCATCATGTGTATAACTGGTGTTCAACAAGGGTGTAATCAGATTGTGATCAAGCCTTAGATCATAGCTCATAGTTCAATCCGTGCTCCCAATTGAGCACAAAAACAAGAAAACTGTGCAAGTGTAAACAAAAGAGAAATCATAAACGATAGTTCTCCCGTGTTCATCTAATGGATCCATGAAAACTGCGGAATAGGCCGACAAGACGGTTAATGATCCACACATACAAATAAACAGCCAAGTCTACGTCCATAACACATGGGGGTTTTGCGCGACAAAAGTTCATAAACAAGTTTAAGACTCAAGTTTGTACGAACACATGAACATCCCAAAACATTAAAAATAAAAAGGGATTAGGTACGAGATTACTCACCTGAAAAAGGTGTGTTGAAAGATAAAGCAAGAACCAACTTTTATACAAGCACAGGTTAACCAATAAATAGAGATTATTGGTTTAACGATTGGTTTTATGTCTAGAATATATGTTAGCATAGCAATAGGTATCTTTAACAAATTATTATATATTATATATTACCGGAAATCTGGGCAGGAAAAGGGAAAAGACGAAGGCAGAGAGAGGAGGCGGCTGAGGAACAACGGCAGAGGGCAAGGAGAAGAGAGCAGAGAAGAGTTTAAGTGTTTGTGTGTGTAGTGTTAAATAACAAGAAAATAGTATTATATATAGGGAAACCCTAGGGAACACAATCCCTTAAAAAGAGGAAAAGATCTCATCAAATCAAGCAAAAGATATTAAAAGCATAAGAAAACAAAAGCAAAAGATATTAAAAGATATGGCAGCAGGGGAACAGGAAAAAGGGCTGACAGGTTACAGAATAAAGCATGAGAGGAGTCAGATAAAGGTACTGGTCAAGGCATGGGAAAAGCAGATTTCACAAGATTATGTCAGTCACTTTTTCTGCCAACCAATGGGGTTGGTGCGCATGCTTCGCCGAAAGTGACTATTCAGACAGAAGATAAGATATCACAAAAGTAAACGGGCTGGCTAAAACAGAAAAAGATACAAGTCTAGCGCGAGAAAGCTGCGCGCGAGAGGCTAAGGCGCGCCGCGGGAAGAATTACATTTCTTAGCGCGCCGCGGGAGGAACTACAATTCCTAGCGCGCCGCGGGAAGAACTATAATTCTTCGCGCGTCGTGGGAAGAACTACGATTCTTAGCGCGCTGCGAGAAGAACTACAAATCCTTAGCGCGTCGCGGGAAGAACTACCGTTCTTAGCGCGTTGCGAGAAGAATTACAATTCTTAGCGCGCTGCGAGAAGAGTTCGTCTCGCGTATCGCAGGAACAGCTGGTCTTCGCGCAGGCTTCCTTGTAAGGAGTCTGGCGCGTGGAGCTGCGCAGACATCCTTAGGCGGGAAGAACCAAAGGACAAACAAAGAGTTAAGAGAAAAAGGGGTTCAAGGCTTAAGGGTTAAGCAAAAAGGGGCGGGACGGCGACAAGAGAGAAAAAGGGCGAGATGGCGACAAGAGAGGAAAAGAGCGGGACGGCGACAAGAGAGAAAGGAGCGGAACGGCGACAAGAGAGAAGAAGGGCGGGACGGCGGAAAGGAAATTATTATTATTAAGTAATATAAAAATATATATATAATTTATTTAAT